>NC_142513.1:6962500-7260000 GCF_057876585.1 Rhinolophus sinicus | reverse complement strand
TAGAATAATTACTTACCATCCTAGGGAATGTGCTGGAAAATACAGGGAAATGATAGAGTCATCCAGGAGAATGAAAGGAAATGTGTGTGTGTGTGTGTGTGTGTGTGTGTGTGTGTGTCTGTGTAGGTGTTTATATCGTCCCTGTATATATGTGTATTATGTTTATACACACAAATGGCATATCCAGATATTTGCAGAGTGATTGTGAGCATGACATGGTTAGTGATTAAAATCCAAATTAGGTTTGGAGAGAAAAATTAAAATGATTAAAAAATAATAAAATAATACAACACAGCAAATTCGCTGGCTGAGTTTCCATCTTCTATTCCTGAAACTAATTTATATCATTATAAATTATGTGTAAGCATGTCTGTTTTATCAAGCCTATTTGTAAGAAAAAAGCATTTTATCTCTCACCCCAAGGAACCAATCCCATTGAATTGTGTGGAGGTAAATACTGATATCCAAGGCTAAAAAGATGAACTCAAATCAATACACAGCTGGCCTTGAACATAGAATTGAGAAGGAAAGCTCCGTTTCTAGCTTTGAACATGGTTTTCTTAATGATGTGAACAGTGTGTTTAGTCTTTATGAAGGGGTGGTGGGGGGGAGGAGAGAGGAGAGAGGAGAGAAGGAAAGTAAAGGCATTTCAGGAATATAGTTAATTGGGTAATTGGGGATTGGGTGTCACTTGAACTTAAGGCTGTGGTTAATTCATGGCGTATTCTTCAGGAATGACATGGGCAGGGCAGTTATTGAAATAATGAATTGCTCACTTGTCCTGGGCAAATAGAAAATTCCTCTGGTCAAATAAAATTGTGGGAGGAGGCGTTTGATAGGTTTATAAGAGTCTGGGTGAGTGTTGCTGCCCTACCCGTCAGAAGAGAGAACTTTGGGGGCCTGGGTATTTTCAGCAAAGAGGGGGCATTTAAAAAAAAATTATTCTAATGAACTAGTCATTTTTAAAAGAGAATTGACACTTGCTGCTTGAAGCATTTTCAAAACAAATGTCAAAAACAGAGCTTAGTGGCACTATTTTGACTCAAAGTAGGGGCTAAAATGATGATAAGGAGTTTGAAAAGTTGTTGAGAAAATGTAGTCAATATAAGAGGCAGGTTAGGCAAGTGTGACAGAGATCAGTTATTTGTGTTTTCACAATAAGGAGAGAGAAATTGTTACAGAAACCTTCAATATCCCTTTTAACTCAAAAGTTTAGGAGACTCTCAGGAGAGAGAATTTTCCAGCCAAAACGCTTCTGTCCAAATTCAGACCCTCAGGGTTATCTTGTGGAAGGCAAATTTCTGTGTTATTTCAATGGCAAATGTCAGGGCCTTGGACCAGTCACCAAAAGAACCAGATTATTTCCATTTGATTTTGTTTGCTGTTGTGGCTCCGTGGAACTTAGGCCTTTGGGACGATGGGAATTTTATCATCGTTTCTCTTGGTCTTGTAGCATGTCCGGAAAACTCTTGCCCCTGAGTCTGCACTCCCACCTCTCATTCTTACCTCATGCCTCTCAGCAGATGTTGACCATCTCATTCATCAACAAAACAAGTCATTCAACAACTATGACCCTGGGCCCGACCCGGCTGTCCTTTGGGTGGAGTTGGAGAATTTGAATTCCTAACCACCCACCACATTGCATCCCATGGCAGAAGGAGAAAAGATTGAGCTTGGAACATTGCCCCACTTGGACTGGATCATCGAAACCCCACCAGCCACAATCCTCTGTGTCTAAGCACACACTTCTGAAGGAAGTAGAGCGAGGAAAAACCTGCCCACCCACGGCACTAGGAACTCAGAGAGGAAAATGTGACATCGCTGCCCAGTGGCCGCAGGTTCCCCTGGTCAGATTCCATATGTGGCCGGCCTCCCACCTCTGGGGGGGCAGGTCAGAGGTTTTCTTTTGCTTGGCCAGCAGGGTTGGAAACAAAACCAAACAAAATAAAATGCTGACGTGCTGAGTTATGACAAACTGAGACACATGTCACAAGAGGGAAAATGACAGCTTTACTGCTGCAGTGATTATGAAAACAAAGCAAATTAACCACCAATATGGTTCTGTATGTAGAACGAAACAACTTTATTGCACTGTAAATTGAAGGCCTCGAACATATTTTCAGAGTGTCAAACCTGAAAAGCTAAAGATTTCCCCCAAATTGCCACTAATTGATATCCTTCCAATTTTATTAGTCGTATTTTTCAATCATCTGAAAGCTTACACTAGAATTATTTTCCCCTCTAGAAAACTTTTATTTTGTAGAGTTGGACATTTTCCCTATTACATATTCTCTGCAAGATTTACTTAGCCGCCATAAAACAGTCACATTTATAACTAATCAAATCTGGCCATTTAAAACAGAAACACTTACAAACAATAATACCAATAAAATGAAAAAGTG
The DNA here is from genome assembly GCF_057876585.1 of Rhinolophus sinicus. NCBI lineage: Eukaryota > Metazoa > Chordata > Mammalia > Chiroptera > Rhinolophidae > Rhinolophus > Rhinolophus sinicus. The sequence continues at coordinate 7,257,598 of NC_142513.1, read as the reverse complement.
AATATCCTATTTGATAAGTTTTGCTCAAATCGCTTTCTCTTCCTGACTGTTTCAGGGAAATGCATGGATCCAGGTCGGCATGAATTCTGCTGTGTAAAATCCTCTATTTGCTGTGTTTTAAGCTACTGAGCTAAGCAGGGCTGTCATGAATAGGTCAGGCATGGTGCATGAAGGTACCATTTAAATCCTGGCCATCCTCTTTTGATTCCAACTTCCAACATTGTAGTTTTAGCTGAGACTCTCACTGTTAATACCAATGACAAATTATTGAATACTCTTCTTTCCAGTGAAACAAGAGTCAGATAAATACACCCATAGTGTTAAATAATAGAACCAACACTGCTCATGCATCCAATCCAACATGATTATATTATTGATAAAAAGCTAGGCCCTTCCTGTATGCTACATAATTCCAGTCCAGAAATTCCAGTCCAGAAATAGCAGAATAATTCAGTGTTGCGGCAGGAAAAGTGTATTAACACACATATGAAAAAGAGTTTTTTGAAAACCAAAGAGTACTCAGGAGTATGTGAAAAATTAGTGAAGGAGCATAGTAGGATATCAAGCAATGTTTGTGTCATGGTTGATTGAATAACCAGGCGGCTGAATGACCACATACTGTATTCGTTGAAGGAGGAAAATTAAAATTGATTGGTAAGCTCCCAGGGTCAGTGTTAAGAGCTGTTCCCTTGAAAGCGGGAAAACCCAACCGCCTCCCAGCTACCTCTTGAAGCTGCCTCTTCTGGCCAAAAAGCAGACGGCTCATCCTCTTTGAGTCACTCTACAGTCAGTTTCCCGTCTGCTTTCCCAGTCGGATTATGATCATCGGTGCCTGATGATGGTCTCCATGCTTTAGAAAACAATGTCATGAGATACGTCCAGTGATCGCCACATCACAGATGAGAAACAACTGAAAACCAGAGGGGTTAGGAAATATGGTGTCACAGCTCGTAAGGGGTGCAGCTGGCATTCAACCCAGAAGGTCTGGTTCTACAGCCGGTGTTCTTGACCGCTGTACACCGGTCCGTGACTGTTCAGAGACCAGCCATGCAAAGGTTTATATGTTACTATAAAATACTTGGAGATGAGTAGCCCTATCATGAATCCGGGTTACCCGGGATTGACAAGTAGACTTGCATCCTAATTACAAGTGGGTGCACTGTGATATCCAGTAAGCACATTTTCATCCTTCCTCTCTCTCCCTCTCACTCTCCTTCTCCCTCTCCCTGACCGCCCCCCCACCTGCCCCCAGTTGGCCAATCAGTCACCCTTCTTGAGTTCTTCACTTATAGGTGTCTTCTAACTCCTTGCTACTCACAATGTGCTCTGCAGACTACCAGTATCAGCTTCACCTGGCTGTGTAAGAAATGCAGAATCTCAGGGCATTCCAGATCTAATGAATCAGAGTCTTCCTTTTAACAAGATCCCTATGTGATTCAAACGCACATTAAATTTTGACAAGAGTAGGTCTGGTACCTGTCTCCAAGACCCTCAAGCAGCTGAGCCAATTTAGAACATTCCCATGATTTGGGAGGGTTCACTTCTCATTTTCACTGTAGGACTTCCTTGTTTTCTTAAATGAACCCTTTTTATGGCCCTACACACACACACACACACACACACACACACACACACACACACACTTTTGGGGAATCTTTGAGATTTCAAAGAACAGCAAAATGTTGGGCAAATTAACTCCAGCTGATTCTTTTTTATTTTGCCAAGTAAAAACATTAAAATAGAATACAAAAACAAGCCACAATTAACTGTATCTATCCGTTCATAACCTCAGAATAAAGGGTGAGGTTTTCAATGGAATACTTAATAAAAATTCCCTATATTATTTCTCGTTTCACTTTGTCCCTGATTGAAAAAAAATTATCTACTAGCCTTGCAGATCAATATTTGTGGATCACTTCAAGGTTTGTAACTATAGTACTGAAAATGTTGGGAGCAGGGGGTTCCAGACCTGTCTGTCTCTCCTTTGGGTCACCTATTCCCAGAAAGGTTTTATTATCCAAAATTGAAACAAGAGAAGTGAAGACTTCCTAACAATTACTTCCCAACAGACTATACTCATTAATGAAAGTTGGCTATTTCCTGTATGAAAATGTCATGTTCATCTTTGCCCTTAATCGTTTTTGAGATCAAGCATTTTTATCAGACAAATGAAAAGGTAGCCAGCTTTATAAAGAGGAAATACATAGAGCAGAGGTACTAAACTATGTAAAATGACATGAGCCTGGAGCGTAAGCTGTTTTCTGTATGAACAGGAAGCAGTTGTCAATTACGTCAACGTCACAAATAGTCATAGAGTGTTGACCATGACCTCCAGGCTAGATATCCACAGTCCAGTGGGACCACATCCATTTCATTCAACATGTGATCCCCCCAAACCCAACACAAAAATGGTGAGGAATAAATTCAATAATTCACTACGATAAGGGGTGCTAAGCACAGAGTAATAATTAACAATAATGAAACTTCATTATCAATGATGGCTTCCCATTGTCTATGTGATTAAAACAACTCCTTTGTTTTGCATTCAAGCTTATGGATTCATGCTTTCAAGCAATATTTATGACACACCTACTATGTGCCAGGTAGTGTGGAGCTAAAGGAATGGAAGCAAAAGGCAATACTTGCTGCCGTCCGGGGGCTTCCCTTTCCTTACCTGCCTCCTGGGGCTGGGCGACGATGACAGGAGTCATGTGTGGGTGTTCGTGAGCTCAGCTGCTGTGACACAGTAGCAGACTAGGCGGGCGGTTCAAACAACAGGCAATTGTTTCTCACCGTTCTAGAGGCTGGAAGTCCATGGTCAGGTGCCAGCAGGGGCGGGGTCTGGTGAGAGTGCTTTTCCTGATTTCCTGACATGACGGAGAAAGAGCAAGGTCCAGCTTGTCTCTTCTCACAAGGGCGCTAATCCCATTCAGGAGGGCTCCACCCTCGTGACCGAGTCACCTCCCAGAGGCTCCATCTCTAAACACCCTCCCCTTTGGGGTTAGGCTTCAGCATATGAATTTTGGGGGACACAATTCAGTCCATGACAGCATGTGAAATGGTGAGAGGCGTACACTGCACATGGCGAATACACAGAAAAATCATTCTCTTGTCTTCCATTTATCGAGTGTTAACTATGAACCAGGAACTCTGCTAGGATTTGGGGAAACAGCGGGGCTGCGATGCACCCAGATTCCTGCCGCTCATGGGTTTTCTAGGCAGTGAGCTCTGTCCTGTCTCAAGTTCCATCCTTCCTTCCCCTCCTGATTAAAGCTCCATTTTTCTTCCCCTAGGAAATGTGCCCACAGCATTTTGTATCTTTCTGTATTAACGTTTATGAATTTATTTTTATTTGTCTACAAGTTGGTGTCTTCAAATAGACTGGGAGCCCCTCAAGGTCAGGGACAGAGACTTAATTGTTTCTGTATCTTATCAAATTCTGCACCCCTCCCCCACCCTTTAAGCCCCACTCCCCAGAACACTGCCTTACACAGAATGGGTCCTCTGTTAGTACGTGTGGAATGAATGGATACATTTTGTAACGTCACTCCTGTATTTAAAATTCCCAGTGTTTTCCCACACTGCACTTAAAGCCCAATTCTTTTACCCTGGCCTCTCCCCTGCCCACCTCCTCTCCTCTCCAGCATCAAATGACACGATCCCCTCCCGCATGCCTCATGTGGCCTCACTCTCTCTCTCAGTGTCTGAAAACAGCTGATCAAATTTTGCCCTCCCAGTGTTTGTACTTGTTCTCACCTCTACCTCTGACGTGCTTCCCTTACCTGGCGTCTCCTCCATATTCTCACCATCACCTCCTCCGAGAAGTCTTCTCTGACTACTTCATTGAACCGGCCTCTTCCTGGCTATCCTCTTTCAACCTTTTCAGGTTGAATTTCCTTCATAGCAGTTATTGTATGAAATTATCTTGCTGTATATATTTCATTTCTTGTTTCTGCTGGAACAATAGCTCTTAGCAGGGGCGGTTTTCCTCCCAGGGGACATTTGGTAATGTCTGGAGACATTTTCAGTTGTCACAACTGGAGAGAGGGTGTTACTGGCTTCTAATGGGTAGGGGCTGGGGATGCTGCTAAACAGTCTGCAGTGCGCAGGACAGCCCCGCCACCCCCATCCCACCCCACCCCGGCAGAGCATTGTCTGGTCACATGTCAGTAGTGCCGAGATCGAGAACCCCTGGGCAGTACAGGGGACAGGGCGTCTTCCGTCTGTCCTCTATACCCTTGTGGTCTCAAATAGTGCTTGGCACAGAACATCCACCTAACAAATGTTTGTGGCATGGACAATGAAGTGCTATATTAGAAATATGGGGGGAAATGTGGCACAGGGGTCTCTACCTCGTTATTTTTGAATAAGTGAAATCCGGATCCAATGCCATGCCACGTAGACGTTCCGTAGTAAAGTGATACTGTTTGAACTCGCGAGTGATCACATGGCTGGGACAGGGTGGGAGGGTGGGAACTGACGAGGGGGGTTCGCTCACCTCCATCCTTGAGGGTGCTCCACGCTGCGCAGAGCCTTCCCCCCGCCCCTTGTTCAAGGGACTCGCAGTAAAGATAGCACCCATCTGTGTCATGACAGGAGCATTTTTCAAAGGTTTTTCCAGGAAGGGAAGAAGAAAAAATAATAATAATAAAAAGGCTGATTTAATGATAAATAGTCATGCTCTGCCTCTGACTTTAAAGGGCACCATTGTCTCCGCTCAGCGATGTAAATCATCGTAATGGACGAACCCTTTAAAAAAGTACCATGGAATTTAAAAATGGAAAATATGAGGACCTCGCAGGATGACTGTGAAAATCATCCGTTTATTATCTAGGTGTGCTTAATAGTCTGCTGCCTGATGAAGAATCATTTGCTAACCCCGAGGAATGGCTCGTTTTCCAATTCAATCACTCAGGCTAGCACGGCCTGGGACTTCTCTTCCTGCCTCCCTCCTCCCCCCCCGTGACTTCTTCTGTCACTGTCTAGAGAGAGTCTGTCACAGCCCCAACTCCCATTGAAGCCTCCACTAAGCCGTTTCGGAAGAACAAGGTGGGTTTGCCCTGAGCTGGTGCTGTTAGCCACATATCAGCCTTTCATTGGTGAGAATGACTCATTTGGCAGGGATGACAAGCTGACCATTAATTGATTAGTGGAACTAAGGCAATTAAAGGAAGCAGAGCCTTAGTTTTTCTCCACCCGTCCTCAATGCCAGCATCCTGCCACCATGTGACTCGCCCTCGTGCGATGTTGGAGCCTTCCTGGTCCACAGTGCAATCGTCCTCTGATGGTTTCCAAAATTCTGTGAAAGTTTTTGATATCAAGACATGGAAATTCAATAGATAAGTGGGGTGTGGGGGGGGAAGACAACCTACTACGTTCTATGCCTGCATCAGACAGGACCAGCTAGGTTATGCTGCTAAAACAAATAACGCCCCAATCACAGTGACTTCGCACATGAAAAGTTTACTTTTTCCTCATGCCACATATCAGCTCTGAGTTGAGGGGAGAGGGCTGCGCAGGTGTGTGCCCGCGAAGCTGACCCTGCGTAATAAACCACCCCTCGAGCACACTGACTTACAACAAAAACTTAGATTTCACTTGTGATATATCTATATCTATATCTATATCTATATCTATATCTATATCTATATCTATATCTATATCTATATCTATATAGATATATCTATATATCTATATATCTCTATATCTCTATATCTATATCTATATATCTATATCTATATCTATATCTATATCTATATCTATATATATATATCTCAAACATGAGTTTGGGGGAGAAGACTTCCATCATTATTCCTGAATGCTAAGGAGACCAGAACGTTGCCTCCTACCATGAACTTGGAGGGAGAGGGCAACTGCAGTGTCTGGGAGCAACCCCGCTTGTTACCCCGATGCCTAATGCTTTGTGCCAGTAAAGAACGCCAGTCGTCCTCAGGATGCCAATAACTGCTGCCATTCGGGAGGTGTGGCGGTGTGCCAGGGTCTATGTTTATCCCTTTGTGTGTGTTATCTCATTGGATTTTCACCACAGCTCTGTAAAGTAGAGGGCATTCTATATCCCCTTTTCTGAAACGAGGCACAGAATAAAGTCACTTGCCCAGTGTCAGATCTAGTAAGGTGCGGAGCTGGGCTTGAGCTCCATTTAGCTTGAGTCCACAGCCCTCGCTTAACCACTCCCCTCTCCCGGCCATACGGAAACAACGCCCCTTCGGGCTTCCCACTCAGCATCTCCGGAAGTGGACTGGATGGGATGCGTGTGGCTCCCAACATGATTTTAGGTAGCACATGGGCCATCAGTGTTTATTCAATGGGAACATATCATTGCATTGTATATTTGAGAAAGATAACTAACGTGGCCAAATCATGAGCTAATAAATATTATTGCTTCAGTGGAGGCTCAACTCAATTTTTAAGTTTAAAAATAGTCAACGTTTAAAATTAGGTAAATATAATAAGACTACCACACAGATATGCGGGAAAATGTGAAAGTGGCACACAGTTGATGCAGGGTTGAAAATACGAATCTTTTCATGTAATGAGTCAGTTAAACAGCCTAATATTTACTAAGACTGTCCGTCCCTGGGCTGGAGAATTCCCGAACGTCACCGGCCTAGGGAGGTGCCCATCATCTTCCCTCTAACTCATCCCTACCCCAGTGGTTAAGAACGTCCTCCCCTGTATTTAATATAACGTCCTGTATAGGTTAGGACCAACCATATTGTCTAGTAGTCATGTGACATGTCTGTCTCCCCCATAACTATGTACCTCTCATGGAGTTCTATTAATCTTGGTATTTCCAATTCTTAGACCAGGCAGATATTTTAAAATAAGATCATGAACCTTATTTTTGAGAAATCTGCAATCTAATGAGAGAGGTAAGTGTTCTGCGAATAGTATTCTGCTACAGGTAACAAGTAAAATGTTCATTCACTTCAAACTGGTTTATAGAGAATGTACCGGCTCGTGTAACTGAACAAACCAAAGGTAATTCGTACTTCAGGGAAGGCTGGGTCTAGCATTTTGAAAGTATCACCAAGACAGCAACTTGTTTCTGTTTCGTAAGGCTGCCTTCACATGTGGCCCCAAGATGATGGTTAGAAGACCCTGGAGTTATAAGCTTCCGGATTTACATCCAAGAGGAAAGAGAAGGTGTTTTTCTCTCTGTCCTTTCCAGAATTGTGTGGATAATTCATTAGACCACTTTGTATAGTATGCCATGTTCCTAAGCCACTCTCAGTTTTCAGGGACATGAAATGGACTGATGGGCTTCGCCTAGGTCACCTGCTCCACTGTGAGACCTAGAAGTGGGGTTTGGGTCCCCAGAATCCTGTGGGTCTCTAATGGAAACAAGGGGCTAATAGGAGGGGGCGAGTAGGAAGGATGTTGGAAGGCAGCCAGCAAATAGTCACTCCAGGCAGATAACAAGAAACATGAACCTGACTCCAGTGAACTTGAACCATTCTGTAACTATTATTTAACACCCCTGTGTCACCTGGAAAGGGATTGCTTTGTCTTTCTTCCACCACAGGCTCCCATTGCCTGTAAATCAGATGACCTAAAGTGCAGGGTTGAACTTCAACTCATGTCTCCTTTACTACCTTTCCCTTCTGTGGGTTTGGCATTGGCACTACATCCTGCCGCCCCTTTCCTGGTTTTGCTTTGGGTACCACAGAGACCATGAAAAAGCTCAGTTCAGGACGCAACTCTTACGTCTTCCACATGACACCAAATCCTGTTTTCTTTCACCTTGTTGAAAACATCTTCCCCGATTTGTCTTTCAATTTATTTTTCTGGATGTTCTTCCGATTTAAAAATATGTTGAGGTTATTTTTAGATCCTAGTCATTAGTGCTGGGAGCCTGTTTCCAAACAGATTTATTCTTTTCTCTCATTTGTTCAATATTTGACTCCTTATTTAAAGTGCTTTTTTTTTTTTTCCTCTTTGGCATCCTTTTCACAGATCTAAACATTGGAAGAAACTACGGAAAAGGATCAATTCTCCATATTTTTGGAATTATGGGCAAAATGTAGCCTACTTTTTTTCTGGCCACATGGCACGTGGGTTAGAGGTCACAAATTAGGATGGTCTGCTGTTGAAACGGGGTCCACAGATTGGGGTGCTTTGGCCCACCCTGTGTGTAAAGTAAATGAGTGAGTTGCCAACTTTTTTTTTTTTTTTTTTTTTTTTAATAAGAGACTTCATTTAAAACTCAGGATATTTCACATCCAAATCTGGATTTAGGGCCTCTTTACACACTTGATTTGAAAACACTGAGGCCACTGTCCTGTGCGGTGACAATTGACTAGAGTTTTCATCATTTGGTTTACAACCCCCAATATGGTTACTGAGTCAAGACTCAAACACAGAAATGATATGGGCCTTTGTGAGCAGGGAGAAGGGGCGAGCCACAGGTTGTCACTGAGAAGGGGTGTGGTACCCGGGGACAGCAACACACTCTGGACATTGTCCCAGCGGCAGTGCCTGGGACACTGAACCCCATGCCGCCAGCTCATGTCACGTCACGATTAGGACTTTGCCTAGATATGAATCCGTGTTCCACCATTTGGTGATGATGTCAGCTTGGGCAAGGTGCTTGCTTCCTCCAAGTCTCCATCCTTGTTTGTAACATAAAGACAATGTTAGACTCTTTCCATAGGATTATTTTCGGGAGCAAAGGAATCTGTGAGTGGACAAAGCACTTAGCACAGTGCTTGTCCAGTAGCGAAAGCCTCATGAAGGCTGGTGATTGCTCTTCCCATCATCATCATTTAATTCTTCATACTAGTAGTTTCCTTTCCTTAATCTCCTTTTCTCTTAGTCTAATTTCATTTTCTGGGGGGAAAGGTATTTAAGCAGCATCAGTGTCACCTGGAAACTTGTTAGAATTTCATACTCTCAGGCCCCACCCCAGACCTCTTGCCTCAGGAACTGGCATGGAAGCCCCGCAATCTGGGTTCTAACAAGCCCTGCCCGGGAGTCTGAAGCCAGCTACTTTGAGAACCCCCGGGTTAAGTGGAAGTTGTAACCCTGCTGACGCTGAATCTGGCTGGTTTTTGCCTTCGTTCTTCCTTCTCTCCCCCCCCCCCCCCCCCGTCTTACTTAACAATTCCAGGTCAGCCTAGTTGGAACCAAATTTCCCCCTTATAATGGGAAGAAAAGTATCTCTTTCAGTAATTCCTCCTTATGATAAATAGGCGTCTCCACTTTCCATCTTTTTAAAGCCCACTAATGTGTGAAGTGTAGCTGGCCTTTAGCATCTCCCACAGGAGCTCACCGGGTGGGGAAGCTGGTGGGGAGGAGGCTGGCCCTAATCTTCTATGGCAGGTTCAGCTGCCTGTGTCTCCACACGTAAGCTGGGTGCTAGGTGGCAGAGAGGACTCTGCATTTGTACGTTAGGTAGCACTCGTGTATCCAGATATTAGGTGGTTTCAGGCAAATAAAAGTTAGAAACAATGTTCCATTGAGGTTACTTGAAGGAACCTTGGGACCTAAGTATGTTTTTAACTATTTCTCTTCTTCCTTCTTCCAAAAAAAGGTGAGATGGCATTCAATAAAAGATAGAAATAAGATAAAATCATGAAAGTAAGGGGAGTGGAGAATAAGAGGCTTGTAACGAAGAGACAGATCAGTTGTGCGCACACACACACACACACACACACACACACACACACCCCAAACCAAACAAAAACCCTAGGCTGAGAGGAGCTACTACCTCTGATGCAAAATGAAACTCAGAGGTTCCTAGCTGCAAAGGCAAAAAGAGAAACATGTTCAGTCACAGAGGCCTCATTCTCTAATAAGAAAGCAGACACATTCATCAGGAAAGACAAACTATTTCCTAGCACTAGACTCTAAGAGAAATTGATTGTGGAGGACCTTACATAAGGTACATGAGTATGTATATTTAACACGGATCTCCAGTGTTAGCCATGGGATTTATCTGCCTTTTAGGGAAGTAAATTTCAGAGCTCAGCAGGTTGACAGTGTCTCTTCAAATTTACAGTGTCAATGTGCAGTAAAGTAGCTGCTTCCCATACCACGTTTTACTGGACCGTCTATCAATATTTGATCAAATTGGGCCAAAGTTTCAAACTGCCCTTAAATTATACCCAGAGAAAGTGCTTGTACATGCAGAATGCCCGAGTGGGCTTCAAAATTGAGTCCCTGGGAGCTGGAAGCGTCTTTTTAAAATATATCTACACCATTTTCTCCAGCCCCAATCCTTCCTTAGAATGCTTATAATGTAAATCGGTCTGCACGATCCATAGTTGCTCATAAAAATGCTAGCACATTGGCTCATTTCAGATACAGGCTTTTGCTGCAAAACTATGTACATTGTTGTCCACAGAATATACACAGAATATCAGATGAGAGTTGCTTTGAGGGAACCTGAAGGATCAATTGAGATGATAAAATGTCATCTTTGCTCTGCCTGTATCTTCGATATTTGTATGGAATAATTACATGAACAGGTCCAATGGTTTTATTACCATGGAGATGCGGTATTCGTAATTGCTTCTGTCTTGTCTAAACTGGGTTTCCAGGACCATGGTGGAAAAGGCACTGCTGTACTTCTCTGAATGCCCCCGGTGCCTCCCACTTCCGAAAGTGAGTTCTTACCACCTAGGAATGCTCAGTGCTCGTCCTCTCTCCTAATACACGGTTCCGTGTTCTCCAAGTCTCAGGAAGGAAGCCTCGCTGCGATTATAAAAAGTCTTGTCAATAGATCTGTTGCTATGGTTTCTGCGTGTGTTATTTCACCTTCACGTATAAGAAAGAACCTTTGACTGTCCAGTGTGAGACGCTCAGGGTCGGTGTTCGTGACCTTTCAAGGTTGGTTCCCATCCTTATCGTCACAGATTTCAACTATAGAGCCTTGACCCCAGTGGGAAATGACAGATATTACAGGTGGAGACAGACTTTCATCCAAAAATTCTTCCTCTGAATTGTTAAGTATCAAGGTCTCAGTATAAACCTCAGGGTTCAGAGAGGTCATTCCCCCTTTGGTATCTTGAGTGTTAATCAAATGCTTTGTGATTTACCTTTTTAGCCTCCGCACAGAAAACTCGATGTTTTAAGTGTTAGAAGATTTGACAGTGGTGTTAATACAAAGCTATCCTAGTTTTAAGTTTTAGTTGAAGTATTATATTATATGTCTTGGTTTTTTGTGTGTGTGGTTTTTTTTTTGTTTTGTTTTTAGTTTTTTTACTATTTGTCAAGTTGTCATGGTTCAAATGTCATTTTTGTTCCTTATAGTTAAAAACAATAACAATAGCAAAAGCAGCTGAAGTGAGTATTTAGTATATAACCAAACCTGTGGGAAACAGGAATTTCAAGGAAATTTCTTCTCCCCGGAGTTTGCTAGCGTGTTGGAAATTTTCTGCTGTTTATGAACAGGCAAATTGTCCACTAAAAAAATAGCACATTGGTGAGCAATCTGTGAACACTCAATGTGGGGAATGTGACGAGAGCGTTTTCCTGTGTGCCCTCTGTTTGCACCATTAGTGTTAAATGTCTGTCAGCCTTTCCATTGTAGTCACTGTTTTTCTGGGATTTATTACTCAGCTCTAAAAACTGGCTCCAGGCTACAAATTGCCATAAAGGGGAGGCCATTTGTTTTGGGGGTTTGGGTTTTTTTGTTTTTTCTTTTTCTTACTGAAGTCGTGTAGGTGGGAAGCAGAGAGAATGCATTCCACTCTCTTATTTTTTGAGTGAAAGAAACAATATAGCTGCAGTTATATAACCAGAGTATACGCTTTGCTCTTTTACCAGAATAAATACATACATCAATAATTATCTTATCTTAAAATGGTCGGATGATGCAGAGAGCTGATTGTTGTGGGGCAGGCCAAATCTTCATGTTTTTAGGGGAAGTCAAATCATATGCTCTGCTTCTAATCAGGCTTTTCCTGATTTGTGTTGGAAGGGACATTTCCTCCATCGTGTGAGCCTTTATGGGGTGCCTCCCAACCAGGCATCTGTGATCGCATGGTACAAAAAACGTGGTACTTAGTCCCTGCCCTTAAAGACTTCGTGGTCTAGGTGGGAAAGGACATTAAGTCAGTGGCATCTAGCATTTCGTGCTTGCCTTGCAGGGAATCTTAGGCCCTAGGATACGTGTGTTCTGCACTGTTAATTACACGTATGTGCCACTGTACAAGTAGAAAGTGTGCTTCATTATAACATGTACAAGATGGAAAGTGTTAAAGAAGGTAAAAGTCGTATATATTTATATTATATATTACGCACATACAATATCTTGTATGTGCGTAATATATAATAACTATATGTATGTGTGTGTATATATATCACGTACATATATAATTTTATTCTACTTAAAAGTATTTAAAAAATGCTGGCTCTTATTTAAAAAATTTGATAGTGAGAGAAAACATTAAATATGGTTCATCATTTTTGAAGACCTTGGTTTATCACTGACTTTATGATACATTGACTCAAAAGTCTGGTTTACTTTTTTGTTTGAGTTACTTGGTTTAAAAGACTGTCCTACCTGAGATTCCAAATGGATACCAGTAAGCTTAGGTGATAAAAGCTGTATATCCACATACATAGGCACAACTAAACTGCCCTGCCTGGTGATAGGCTGAGACCTAAGGAAGGAGCGAAGGGTCAGGCCAAGCCTACACCTTGATGAGCTTCCCCTCCCCCATCATTATAGTTTCCCTGGTCTGGTCGATGGGACCTTCACATCTAGAATGAGTCAGGGTACCCGTGCCAATGCACGGTTTGGGTTTTCTTTTTAAATATAACATAAAAATTGTGCTTTTTGTAATACAAAAATAAAAATAAATTCAAATTTATACATGTCCTTTCTATATCAAAATGAATCCTTTTTTGTACCCCTGGGGTACACACAAAGTCCCCCAAAGGAAGACTAATCATACAAGTAGACCCCCTTGAGTGGGCAGGAGGCCGATGCGGTACCTTCTTGCTCATAGGTGTCCCGTGTGCCCTGCAGATGCTCTCCGTCACTTTTTTTTTTTCCTGTCTAAGCAGGAAATTACTTCCGGCCTGAGTCAGTGAAACCAAAGCTTTCTCCCCCGACACACACTCAGAGGTTGCTTGAATTCACAGGCAGGGTACATGAGTACAGCCATAGTCGGAGCCCGGAGCCCGTCTGAGATCAAGTTTGCAGGGAGGCAAAATGGGTTTTCGCTGTGCCCACGCTCCCATTTCCTGTCTGCATGTTCTCCTTTGTTTAATGCCGCCTCACGTCCCAACAACTGTAGCCCTAAGATTCCTGCAGAAGTCAGAATCCCTCAGCATCCTCTCCTGTTCCCTTAAATAATAAGACAAGCCAATGAAGCTTCTATTGTTATTCTCAAGTCAGAAAAAATAGTCGTGTTTATTGTGATGTACTTAGAAAATTCAGATGAGCAAGGAAGTAAAAGTTAACTCTCATATTCATCCATAATGTGCTGTTAACACTTTGTTATTTTGCCTTTCTGTACATTTTTATGCTTTTTTAACCAAAATATTACTATACATAAAACATTTACTGTTTTGTAATCCTTCCCACGTTAATTATGTGTCCTCAAGATCTTTTCATATTTTTAAATAGTACTCTGTAAGCTCATTTTGAATAACAAAATCACATTTCATTGAATAGATATACTCTAATTCATTTAATCAATCCCTGTTGTTGGATATTGAGGTTGTTTTCAATTTTTTTGCTATTACAACCACATTCTAATAAAAAAAATTATAGCTAAATATTTGAACACATCTACGATGATTTTCCTAGGATAAACTTTAAAGTATATGTATATGTGTGTGTTCATATGTACACACACATATATCTATATGCCCACACATATATATTCATATACATATGAAAGAAAAAGCTTCATTCAATACATACGGTTCTGCCATATATGCTGCTAGAGCACATGTATCGTGTGATACCTTGTCTAGTCTTGGTAGTTGAGAAAAACACTGTTTCTCAGGCACAGTGAGAGCTCCATGGAAGACTGAGGTCTGAGTAACAGCTAGTCAGAGGAAGGGGGGACGGTAGAACAGGAGATCACCTTCCAGGTAGAAGGAGTAACACGTGGAAAAGTTTGGAAGGGGCGAAAATATGTTGGGTGCGAGGTAGCTGCAAAGAGTTTGGATTGGCTGGAGTGTGGATAAAAAGGCAGACGAGCAGGAGCTAAGAGTAGAGACCGTGAATGGGCTTGAAATTTACACTATGGACTTCGTACTTTGCACATAGCACAGTGAGGCCATTGGAAATTTTACTGAAGTGGAGGAGTGAGTAGTTCGAGTTCTAAAAAAAAACAAAGGATCACAGTGGTCTCGAGGTAGAAACCTGATTGGAGGGACACCAGACTACAACAAGGAGAAAAGTGGGGACGCTGCTGAAATTATCCAGGTGAGAGGACTGTGGTTGAGGTGAAGGGAATGGCAGGGGATGGGGAGCTGGGAGCAGCCGGAGCCTTAAGAAGCAGAGGCCCCAGAGCTCTGGCCGTCTGCAGTCTCCTCTCTGCTGGGGCTCAGTCTAGGGTTTTTGTTAGGAAGTGATGAAGGCGGATAACAGATACAGGGCAGTTGCTCACACAGACAGGGTAAGTCCTGACTGGACGGAGGTGTTCGTAAAAGCTAAGCTCACTGAGTTTCCTGCCATATCGTCCTTCACCTGGACAGCACAAGAGGTCATCCTAAGCAGTGCAGAGAGCTGTGTGGCTCCGTCCTTAGAGGGATTTCCTATGGGAAACACATCCCACCTTCGGCCGTCTTTAAACCATCTCCTTGTTTCGATTAAGAGAGAGCAACAGGGGCAGCAATGTTGGCGGACTCGCTGAGTGTTCGGGATATATTTCCTCGACCTGGAAATGATGACTTCTAGACAGGAGGTGAAAGACAAACTTGTTTGCTTTGCTTTGTTTCTCCTTGATGGTGAGTCGCTCTAATTCCGAGTCCTATGTTGTTGGCTGAGACAGTGCATGAAGATCGTGGACGTACTGTGGAAGTCGGGCAGGTCTCTCTGGGGTTCCCACGGTGGACTTTGCGGCTCGCAGACATGCTAGGCACGTGAATGTCTTTTTTCACCCTTCATTTGTTCCAGGAAGGACTTTGTGGGGAGTGAAACGGGTTCTCCTCACCTGCACTCGAGAGATGATAGCGTCTTCTAGGGCTGGCGTTATAAGCTCCGATACGAAAGGCGCCCAGACAAGTAACACAGATGAATAAACAGATGTTGTATAATGGTGAGATGGTGGGACGCTGACGAATTGAACAGTCCTTGACTTTTTTTTTACAGAAACAGCTGTGAGAACGTGGGCCCAGTGCTGCCTAGATCTCTCCATTTTTCTTCCAGTTCATTCAAAATATTTTTTCAAATTGGATTCTTACAATAGACTATGTATAAAATATACGTGAATTATCAAGCATACCTGAAATAAGGGAACACCTTTGAACCCACAATTAAAATCACATATTATAAATGCTGTCAGAGTTTCCTGCGTAACCCTCCCTAGTCACATGCACCCCACCATCTTCAGCAGTCACTCCCCTGAGTTGGGTGTTTATAATTCCCTTGCTTTTCTTTATAGTTTTACTGAACGGGTTTGTCTCCCAAAACAACCTATTATTTGACTTGTATATTGACAAGGAGGCAAGTACAAAAATGTTCATAACAGCATTATTTGTATTAGCAGAAAAAAAAAACTAGAAACAACCAAATATCTATTAATAGGAGAAGGTAAAAATAATTTACGTCCTTTTCATGTGACGGAATAGCCTACAGGCATGTGGATGAATGCGCCACGTCTCTGTGAGTCGAACGGCTGACTCTTAGAGGTATGCTAAGCAAAGTAAGTTAGAGCTGTAGTATGATCGTGTTTTCATATCAAGTTCAAAGTGAGAGAAGCTTTCTTTTTTCGTAAGGAATTCTGGAAATTGGGAGATGTGCTTTGTACCAATTTTATAAAAGTTGGAAAGTAATTTATTAAAAACTACTGTCTGTGCCAAATAAAACCGACAGTGTCTTTGGATAAAGTCCTTTCTGAGAGCTGTTCGCTTCTGACCTCTGCTCTGAGGCCTCAGATCAACTCTTGTTTTCATCCCCATAGGGTAAGGAGTCAGAGCTGTCGGGCTTTGGTATCTTTTCAGACCTTTGGGGCTGGAGGGGATGTAAACTAAAGGCTATAGAATATAAAGATAAGGATGCAAGTGATTGTGAGAGCAGAGCCATTCAAAGCGAGGGTTGATTATTGTGACTCTGTAGGCCCACAAATCGAGGTCAAGCACTTCGGGATTCAGGAGGCAGTCAACAGCAGGTCACACAACAGGGAAGCTGCAAGTTAGGTTGGCGACCCCAACAATACATAAGTTAGAGATTTTGCCCAGTACCAGCCCACTGCGCTCTGCAGGACAGAGCCGAATGGCCGTCATGTTAGTAATGAACATTTGTGCTGCACTTTTGATGGCCCGTCACCTGGCGCACCTCATTTCCGTGTCATGACCACGCTGTCAGGCAGGGAGCTTTATCAGTATTCGTTCCGCCATATCAGTGAGGACACAAAGGCACAGAGAGGGTAAGTGGGTTCCCAAAGCTGTACCACCAGCAAGTGGCACGGTTAAGATTTGTATCCTGGCATCCTGCCTCCGCGTTTTTGTCCTGAACCACTCTGCTAAACCACCTCTTTTGATCTCTGAATGGTTGTTTTTTGGGGAAGATGCCTGCACAGGAAATTTACAGATGACACCATTCTTCAGGTTTTCAGTTTCACTAGGAGTAGAGAGCGCTGACTTAAGAAATAATCAACCTGGGTCTTGCCTAACAGGAAATTCACAGTTTCATCTTTCAAAGAGAAAATTCTAACTCAGTCTGCCAAGAACCTAAGATCAAACACAACCATGGTCCACAAGAATCAGCAGAAGGTTTTCTGGGCCCCTGGTCAATTTTTCATCCTGGTGGCCCTTTACAGTCAGGTCCATTAACTCTAATGTGATATGATAGAGAGATTTTTAAATGGGTCACAAGGATATGAAAAGTTTCTCAAGTCAATGGGCATTGCTTTACTAAAGTTTAAAAAAAAAACACCTTTTTTTTCCTGACTGTAAAAGGAATGCACATACATCATAACGAATAAAAAAGAAGTTAAAAATTACCCACGGATATCACTGCTGTTACGGTTTGGCTATGCCTTTTCAAAAGCTTTTTCCTTACAGATTCCATATAGTGCAATACTATAGACAATATAGTTACGTAGAGGCTAATATAACACAATAGAGTTTTATAAACTAGTTTTCGCTTGATACTTATGGCAAATAGCTTTTCCTATCAATCAATAAAGATGCACGTAAGAAATTTTAGTGATTATAAATATTCCATTGTATGGATGGATGCATCATATTTACTTAACCTGTTTACTTAACCGTATGGCTGGATAAGTAGTTTTGTGTGTTTTTCTTTTTAACTTTTCCTCTTCTAAACAACACCAAGATAAACATCCTCGTATTCATATCCTCACACAGTTGTCTGTTTATCTTCTTGGGACAGAATCCGAGAAGTGGTATTGCTAGAGAGTATGCTGGTTTTAAGGCTTTGGATACTTGATGCCGAAACGCCCTAGAAGGGAAAATGTATTGACTTGCGCGTGAACGGCTTTCTGCCTGGGATTTACTGATCACCAGCTCTGAAGGAGCTATGGCAGCCTGTCATGTCTAGGGCCTGGAGGTCTCCTCTGATATCAATCAAAACATTTGACTTAGCAACATTCAGCCTTGTCAGTCACCCACAAATTACAGCAGGCCTCCTCTGTCTTTGTCGGTAACAAAAAAAGGGGGGAAATTACCCCCAAACAGCATAAAAATTAGGAACCAGACAAGTAGTCACCAAAAGAAGACACGTCAGACAACAGTGAAATAATTTCAGACTGGGCGTGGGGTGCATGAGGCGAACTTGACTTGTTTGGATTTATACAGGAAGGCTGGTGGCGTTGACCTCCCTCTGGCACGTGGGTAGACACCCAGAGCAAAGCACAGTTCTCTGCATACGCAGGGACCTGCGAAGAGTTGAGACGATCCGCTGTGTAAGGCAAAAATCGTGACCTGCAACAGTGACTAGATGGGAATTTGCTTAAGACTTAAATCTTGCCCTGACATTGTGTAGATTTCCCTCTGCAAAAATTTCTGACTTCCAGCTATTGCATTCTGTAGTGTCACATGGGCGCAGGGGCGAGAGAACATGTTATGCAAAAGATGCAGATATTGTACACAGTGTGTGCGTCATCTGCCTTTCTGAGAACAGTCTCGGTTGCAGAGAGGCAAGTGATCCACTTGCAGCATGATTAGTAAAACACACACACACGTTCAAAATGTGTGACTTTAACCTTTATAGGTTCTCAAAGAAAAGAATATAGTTACAGTTCTGATCCATAGAAACTGGTATTTCTAGAAACTCGTGTGCGTTCCTTTTTTCTGCTCTGATCTATCCGCTCTGCATCTTTCGACAACTTCCTCCAAGAGGAAACAAAGCATCCTTAGCAGGCGAAAGTCCAACAACAAATGTCAAATTCCGAACAACATGACTTTGTGTCTCTATTTAACATCAGAGCGGATGGCTTTTTGACAGGTTTATAGCTGATGAGTTCTATAGCCACTCATGCAGGACAATTATGTTTGAGCTAATTTGATGAATCAACTTGATGTTCTCCTAGAGTCCCCATGGCCTTCATGAGCGTATGTGCTCAATTTTCTGCTGGAGGTCAAAAATAAGCTTTGCAATTGGCTAATCCCGTCACATCCGCAGAGCTCGTCTGGTAGAATCATCTTTGGACGTAACCTCTCAGCTGAGGCCAAAAAGGGGAAGAGCCACTTGGTAATATCATTAGGACCATCTTTCAGGCCCCCGTCGGTTCTGAGATCAGGTTCCAGAGGCTGCCAGTTGCCTGTGAGCATTTGAATAATTTTGTGATGAGGGAAGCAAAGAGTTCATGCTGGAAGCATTTGGGGGTCAGACCCTGGGGAAAAATTATTTCTTGTTGGATTCGGTGTGGTAGGGATTTGTGAGAACTGATGAGGAGGCGTAAAGATTTCCTGAGTTCCTCTTCCCCACGTCCTGAGTATTTGTTTTTTTTCCAGCTCTCGGCTTCCCGGAGGCCTGCTAGCCGAGTAGCTCAGAGCGTGGCCTGGGAGTGAGGCTGCCGGGGCATAAATCCTGCCTCTACCACAGCCTGGTCCCTGGGCAACACGAGGCCAGTCACTGAATTCCTCTGTGACTCGCCTTGCTCTGGGAAATGCAGATAATCGTCATCCGTAGTTCCCAAGATTGTACTGGAATTAAATATAACATTCCATACGAAGGGCCAGCAACAGTGCCTGGTACATGGTACATTTTCAGATATTGAAAACTATTGACCGCAGACTGGTAATCTTTGGTAACTGTCTCGTGCCCACAAAATTATAGGACGTGATGAATCCAAGCAAATTAAGTGAATGCTATGAATTTGCGTTGGTAGCTGGTGTTATCACTTCCAAAATCGTTAGCAGAAAGGGTAGTTTGCCATCAGGTAGTAAAACGGATTTCCCAAATCGAGAACAGTCATTTTTATAGCTGGGAGTTACCACTATGTGGACAGGCGGAAAGCAGGTGGCTTACTGAAAATAAATTGGGTTTTTCTGGGGACTTCATTTATTCATTTCACATACATTTATTGGGTGCCTCCTACCGCACGCCAGTGTCAAGGTGTGATGTAGACAGAGGAGGACAATTTGGGGAGAGACACGCTGTCACTTTCTGCCTGTGTGAGCACGTCACTTAACCTCTCTGAGGCTCCGTCCTGCCATCACCACCCTGACCGCATTATAACTTGCCCTGTGATGCTGCCTCTGAGAATTCAACGAGACTGTATCCAGGGGACCTGGCACAGAGAAGGTGCTCAGTAAATCCTGTTTGAGCTCCAGGAGTTTCCTTTCGTTTCCCTCTCCAGAGGTGATTAACAGCCACTGTTCGAATAGCAAAAGGATGGCTGTGATAGTTTTGTGGACGAAGATACCTGGACGGCCCAGTCCTGGACACAGGACCCGTCATGTTCTCACTAGATCCTTCTCGAGTAAACCAATGAGTACAGTACTGGCTTGAGCTCACTTTACAGCGACACCATGCCTAATCAGCGCATGGGAGACAGTGGACAGAGACGATTACGAAGGTGGACTTGGAAGTCAGATAGAAGCAGCTTCAAAGCCAGGCTTGCCCGCAGCAGTGACATGTCCTTGGGCATCCGGTGGACAAGCTCTGAGGCTCAGGGTCCAGGTTTGCACATTGAGTGTAATAATAGGTGTTAGAGGGCCATTGGCTTATAGTGCTTGATAGATAATTCGCTTTTATGCAAAATAAACGTGCTCGCCCTGTGCAGACCCTTAAGTGTTATTGATTGGGCATCTTCTCCGTGCCAACACTGTGCTAGGCATTAGACACTGGGGATAAAGGTGTACGAGATAGACACGGTCCCCACCCTCGTGTTGCTGACATGTTAGTGAGAGAGACAGACAGCACCGCAGACACGCAGGATCGTTTTAGACATGGCGGAGTTCCTGGGAAGATAATCAAAGAGGAAGGCTCTGGTTAAGGTGGGCAGGTTAGATTAGAGGAGGTGGTCAGGAAGGCTCCTTTCAGGAGGGACTTGGAAACAGAGTCTCCAGTGAGTAGGAGCCAAGCATGTCAAGATGTGAGAGCAGAGACGTCTAGGCTGAGGGAACAGCACGTGCAAAGGCCCTGAGGTGGAAATGCATGCTCCAGAGTTCTTGGTACATGATTAACAAGAAAAGAGTGGGGGAGAATATGGCCCACAAGGAAGTCCAAGGCGCTCGGGAGCCCACTCCTAGAGAACTGAATGGACCAGGAGAAAATATGTGGACTTGATCGCAAGTATGGTGGGTGGCAAGCCATTGGGAGGTTTTTCACTGATGGGTGACGTAGTCTGATTTCCTTTTCAAGGTCATTGCTCTGGCAAATGTGACAACGATAGGGGCACAGCGGGGTTGCAGGAAGTGAAGTTAGGAAGTTCCTGTCCAGGGAAAAATGCTCATCGTTGGGACAAAGGGGATGACAATGGTGAAGGACATCGGACGTGGTTTGGAGATAGAACCCCCAGATGCAGGAGTGAGACAGAGAGAGCAGCACCCTGAGCTTCATAAACCCGCTCCTGTTAGCCTTGCGGACTCAAGTTGTTGGCCTTTCTTTCTTTTTTTTCCCTAAATTTTATCAGGGTGACAATGATCAACAAAACTACATAGGTTTCAAGGGTACAATTCTGTAATACATCATCTATATATTGCATTATGTGTGCCCCACCCCAAGTCACTTCTCCTTCCGTCGCCAACTTGGCATTTCTTATTCTCTGCTCGTTTCTCCTCTCTCCCCTGTGGCTTGCCACTGGGGCGCCTTGTTCTCTGTAGAGGCGGGTCCGTCTCCTTGTGACACTGAGCTCAGATGTCACAGGCTTTGGTTCTGGCTCCTGGGAGATGTGAAATCGGCAGTGGTTCAAGCAAAGAAGGGAAAAAGGCAACCCCAACAGAGACTGCTTTCTGGAAGGAGTTGCTGTTTTCTTCCCCCTTTGTTTTTTTTGTGTGTTTTTTTGGAATTCATTGTTTACATGGGCCCCACTTAGTGTCATAAAGTGTTTCAAGGAAACTTGCTGTAAACACTCAAAGGACAATAAAACGCAAACCAATGAACATAAGACACAAGCCAGGAACCAAGACATATAGGGAGTATTTCTCGTGGTATATTAATTGAAATAATGTTTCCCTATAGGAATATTGTATGATGACAGGATCTGTTGATTTACTTCTTCAACATCTATTTGCCGTTTGCATTGCTCTGTGTTGGGATATAGGGCAAGCATGGCAAACAATGGTCCCTGCTCTCATGGGGCTCACAGTTTAATGGGGTATCAAACAGACAGGTATCAAAGAAACACAATAAAATAAAGCAGCATCCACTGGTTTCATAGCACAAAAGTGGCTGTTTCTGTACTGGCAAAGTGTAACTGACAGACACGTCAGGATCATTTGTTTTTATTTTTTAGTATATTTTTAAACTACAAAGATTAGAGAGCAGGCATCAAATCGTTAGTATCAGGTGAGCATTCCTGAACTTAAGGCTGATTTACATATATCATATAAATGATATATGTAAATAAATAAGTATATATTTTCATATACTTATTAAAAACACCAGTGATTGACTAATATACACATTTGCATAATATTCCTTTAAACATAAACCATGTTTATTGGTCATTAGGAAAGACGTTTCACAAATAGTCTTTCAGTGCCATATTCCCAAGTACAATTTTTCTCCAAATCCATTGAGAATTCCACTTCTGGACCAGAAGACTTGGTTGAGTTTTCTGTTTTGCTCAGAGTAACAAATGAAAAAAAAACATATGGAGTTATGTCTACTGAATTTGACCCACACACTCCCAGGATTTCATATGAGGTTTGGGGATTGTTTCTTCTTCGCTGAAACGATTCCATTCTCTTGCTGTGCTTTTTCTTTCTCAAGATAATGAACGTTAGTTAAGCATCTGCTTTGCAGAAGATACTGTGATTAGAATAAGCAAGTCATGCTCTGTGAGTCTATCAGAGATGTTTAAAAGTCATTTTAAAATAACTTTTATTTTTCATGTTGTGAAAGTAATATGTGCCTGGAAATCTACATTTCAAATGTACCTTTAATAATATGTGTGTATGGATATGACTATGCATGCAGTCTTTCTCTCTAATATATATGTGTGTATATATAAAGTTTTATGTCTAAACATAAAGTTATATGTACACATATATGTTAGAGAAACAGAATATACATAAGATTTAAAACAAGTAAAGTTTCTTTATAATTTATATATTATGTATATCATATATAGTATAGAGGTTGATTTATGCATAATATTAATATTGTATATGTGTTTATAATATACATATTGTATAAGTATATAATATGAATACATAATATATAATTTATATTATATCATATATGCTATATGAGTATTTATATAAATATGAAACAGTACATATGCACATGTCATATAATATGAATTTTATTATATCACATAAACTTTATATTATGCGTGTGTATGTGTAGATAAATAAGCATCTTTTTAAGGGGATTATATTGCTTGTATTTGTTTATTTTTGTTTTTTAAAATTTTCCTAACTATCGTTTTAGTCAGTAAGTTACCTTTTGCATTTTAACAACTGCCAAGTAGTCCACTGTTTGAAAATATCGTACTATAAAGTATTTGACTATAGTATTAATGTACTATGATTCTCCTATGTTGGACAATTGAGATGCGTCTTTCCCCCCTGGTAATTCCTTTTGCGAGTGACATCCCATTAGTTACATAAGAATTATTTCCTGATGATAACTTCGCAGCTATGGCCTCCTGGGTTAAGGCTTCCCCATGTATTGCCGTCGTCACTCTTGAAGTCACTCGGTGATGTGCTGATAAGGTGGGTCGGTGAGAACTCAGTAAGTAGAGGCAGAAGTGGGTCCGTCTTTCCCATCGCTGAGTCAGACTAGTCTGCACAAAAAGCATTCCTTTGTAAGAAGGTGAAATCTCCAAGTCAAATCCCTGTATATGAGCAGAAAGACGGCTAGTGTTTCAAAGTTGTTGCAGTATTTTTCTCCAAGACTCCAAGTAAAGATAAATTTTCTTTGAAACTAAATAGTCCTTGGATCAGAGAGAAATTTCTTCAGATATTCACATCATCTCCCAAGCACACTGTTTCCTAATTGCGTGTATTTATGTTGTCTGCTTCCTTCAAGGCTTGGGGCTGTAGATGAGACATCCTTTTAGGGGTGTGTACCTGTGGGTCTTAGGGGATACGGATTTTGACCTGCTTGATGACAGGGGGTCACGTGGATGATTCGTCCACTTGTGCCTTGTATGAGTGGGGCTTTTTGCTTAAGTCAAACGAAATTCCCCTCTCACCCCTGTGTGCTCAAAAAGACTAGCTATGGGCATGCCTGATGCGGGGGCAGTGCCCGGGTGCTGGCAGTCAGCTGCCAACAGGACCTGCCAGTGTGCTCTGGTCTCCCCTCCTCCCCACGTAACTTCCTGAGATGCAGCAGGTGCCCACAGGCTGAGCAGGGATGTCTGTCAGGGCAGAGAGAACGGCACTGCTTGATTGGGTCTCCACACACACCCTGCTAAATCTCATTCTGCCACTAATACTGATGTTCACTGACAACTGACAACTCACACGCGTTCAGCTCGGGCAGCATGTTTTTGTATAACACAGGATCACGTGGGGAGAGTGACAGTCTGCCCTGCACCGGAAAGGAACCGTGAGAATTCTAAAGTTGGAACCCACTTGATCCTTAAGGTTCATTTCTGATCGTTTCTACCAAATAAGCCTTTGAGTTTGAGAAGCAGAAACTGAATATCCTAGTCAACTTCTGCCTCATGTCAAGTTTGGGTGTGTTCCCAGGCAAGAGTGTAGAGTCGCTAAGGTTCAGTACCTACCCCTCACCAAGCACTGTGCTAGGCGCTGTGTTTGCCTTTCCTCGCCGAATCCTCTCCCCATGGGTGTTCATCATCTCCACTTCATGGGAGATGAAACTGAGTCTGAAAGGATGAGATAATGGCTGCTCTTCCTTAGAAGAAAATCCAAGACCCTCACCTCTGTTTCAGGGACCTCCCCATGCCCACTTCTCTGACTGTGTCCCCTGTCTGTCTCTTCCTTCCTTTAGCCACGCTGAATGCTTTTAGGTATTCCAACAATCTCAGTCCTTTCCTGCCTCAGGACCTTTGCACTTGCTGTTCCTCCCACCTGGAACCCTTCTTATCCTCCCTGGTCTGCACCTGGTGGAATGTACTTTTCTCACCATTTCACCAACTTTACCTCTACCTCGGGACTTACCTTGACCATTTATTTAAAAACACTTCTTGTTCCCCAGTCACCCTTTATCACTCCAAAGAATTGGCCACATTCTGAAATTAGCCTACTCCTCTTGTTCTTTCACTTGTCTACGTGAATATTTTTCGACAACAAGAGTAGGTAATCTTGTCTCTCTCGATACTGTTTTATCAACATCTGGCACAGGTAGGTACTCAGTAAATGTGTTAAACAGCTAAATAAATAAATATTTACAATGCGCCTGCTATGTGTTTGACACAGTTTTAGGCACTGATGATACAGCAGTGAACAAAGCAAATAAGAAGCCCTGCTCTTGGGGGAAAGACAGGGGTTAACAAAAGAATTAATAAATAATATCTCGGGGAGATGCACACAAGTCAGGTAATGGTGCTGGGGTAAGAAAAGCTGCTTTCAGGTAAGGCCAGTCTCACCTGATAAAGTAAAGGAGTAAGTCATACATATGTCTGCAGGGAAAATAGTGCAGGAAGAAGGAATAGCCAGTGCAAAGGCCCTGGGGCAGAGGTGTATGGGCCAGGTTGGAGCAGCACAGAGCCGGCATGACTGGTGTGGAAGGAGTGAAGAGCTGAGTGGTAGGAGATAGGGTCAGAGGGGGAAGCAGAGGGTGGTATGCCCAAAGGCTTGTGGGTCATGCTAAAAATTTCAGCCTTTACTATAAATAGAGTGGGAAGTCATTGGATAGTTTTGAGCCAAGGGGATAAACTAATAAAATTACACAGCTTGAAATCAGTGAAGCCAGGTTAGAAACTGCTCTGTGAAGCCACAGCTCGCTCCTCCATGCTCTGTAACCCCCTCATACATTCTTCCCTGTGCATTTTAACATCAAACAAGGCCCGCCCCTCTCTCTCAAGCCTGGTTTTGACAGCTTAGTGCTGAGCTGGTGGCAGGGTTTGTTGTGACTTTTTTTTCCTGTTTGTTTGGAGCATTGGTGTTCACCCTTGAAGCCAATGACCCTCTACCCAGGTGGCTCTGGCCTTCTTCTGGCTGATTACAGAATGGGGCCCGATTGCATCAGCAACACAGCCTTCCTGAAGTGGCAGCAGCAGCGTCTGCTCCCTCCCTGAGTTTGACACCCTGCAGCCTGGCATGGTGCCAGGTGTGAGTAAATTGGGCCCAGGGTTCCTGTTGTTGTTTTCTATTCACACAGCAGCTGTTTTCATTACCGTGCCATGAACCTGATCTCCCAGTGTTGTCAGTCAGCCCTCTCTTCTGAGATGCCAAGGAGAAACAAAATTGGTTAGTCTCTGCAGAAAACAGAGCTACCTCCTAAGGACCCACCCAGCTCTTTGTGTGCTAATTACCAGACGGTGGACTACAATTTCTGTATGTTGTATCAGTGAGAACTCTGAGTTTCAAGGGACTGGAAAGCCAATTGGTTTAAATCAAAAAGATTAATTGTTGGTCCATCTTTCCAAAAGGCCAGGGATGCCTGAGGTTTGGCCAAACTGGATGCAAGAATTCCGATGGTGTCATCAGAATTAGGTCTTACTCTGTCCCTCTCAGCTTTCTTCTGGATGCCTCTCTTTTCAGGATGTAGCAAGATGCCAAGCTGAGGTTCCATCTTAACACCTCAGTAAGTCCAGAGTTTCCACATTTCTCGTAGACATCTTGGAATTGAGTCTCCTTGGCTCCGATTGGTTCACATGCCCAGACCTAAACCAATCACTGTCCAGAGCAATGCATTGCTCTGATTGGCCACTTCCGAGATACATGTTCAACCCTGCGTCGGCCTAGGAGTTAGTTCATGTAACCCTCAAGGACCAACAGCAGACAAGGGGCAGTGTCTCAAGGAAGATTAGGGTCAAATTACCAGACACTGAGCAGGCAAAACCAACAGATGCCAACTCTCACTCATTCTCTTAGTAAATCCTCAGAGAACCCTGTGACATAGTTATTGTCCCTTTTTGCAGATGACGAAGGTGAGGCCCAGAAGGGTTAAGTCAATCAAAAATATACAGCTGGTCAGTGGCAGAGCCGGGATCTGAATGTGAATTTGTCTCTGTCCAAAGCCCAGGCTCCAGGGTCACCTCATGCCTGAGTGAGAAGGTCGACTGTTCAGACAGGGTCCAGAGGATCCTTGAAACCCACTGCCCTGCTCAAGTCCTACTGGCATGTACGTCTTTATTTCGATTTCTTTGATGCACTTTAGGTGAAGTTGGAAACCAGTTTTCCAGATAGTCTGGTTATGATGGTGACTCACTCTTAGCAAGTGTGGAAAAGAACTTTCTGAAATTACCCAGGAAGGGAATATGTCTCCCTGGCATCTCAGAATATTCCCCCGGTGTAGGGAAAATCCATATGCCCACA
This sequence comes from Rhinolophus sinicus, assembly GCF_057876585.1. Lineage (NCBI taxonomy): Eukaryota > Metazoa > Chordata > Mammalia > Chiroptera > Rhinolophidae > Rhinolophus > Rhinolophus sinicus. Next base: position 7,230,364 of record NC_142513.1, on the reverse strand, counting down.
ACATTCTCTTACGTAAATGTATGGAGGTGTGTTTTCAAAGCAAGTATATTCATATCCTATGTGTATATGTATATAAATAGAGGTATTTCTCTCTCTGCTGGATTCATAAGCATCCAGTGACTCAAGCATCAATTACAGTCTCCTTGGTGAGGAAAAATATTTTCCCTTCTATCATGTTCATTTTATGATCATCTCAAGTTCATCTTTGTAGCGGTCGCTAAATCATCTGGCAACACAATGTTCTTTAATTGTTAGATTGTGTACACTTTTCTGAACCTCCTACTCCCTTGCGTTTTAGTATTAACAACAATAATTAATTGCAGTGTGCTAGGCATACATAGAATCTCAATAAATTCCAGCAGCATTGTTTGGAAGGAGGCGCTACGATTATGGTTATCATTACAGATGAGAACAGCAAGGCTTAAACAATTTGCCTGGTGAAACTTGCAGAGCACGTGGTAGAACTGGAACCCAAACTTGGGTTTCTTTTACTTTAAAGCAGTTTTTCAACTTCAGGAGTATGGACATTTCACCAAGCTATTAACTACTGTACTATGATGGACATTAAGAAGGAGGGAAAAACATTGGAGCTCGAAGACTACCAACGAGGCAAAAACATATGTTGGAGAATTTTGTAGCAATGTATCAATATTATAGGTGCATGTCTTTTGAGCCAACAGGTCCCCTAGAAATGATGGTAAAAATGTGCAAGGCCACAGTATCAAAATATCCAATGCAGTATTGCTTATAGTAGGGAAAGTTGGACATGCCTGAAATCAGTTAAATAAGAGTATAGGAATCCAACGGACTACAGTGCTGCTATTTCTTTAAAAGTATGCAGAAGCTCTAAATGTAGACGCATAGAAAAGTAAGTAAGATATATTTTAAATCTTAAAAAATGCCAAGGAATAGCATGATGCCACTTGGCAGTAGGCAGGGTTCCTGCCTGTGCACCTGCACGGAGGTGAAGTAAAAGTGAGTATACGTGTTGGATGATGCATGGAAATTGCTGGAAATATATGCACCAAGTCGATACCAGTGATTACCTCTGGGAAGTCGGTTCTCCCCACCCCAAGGGGAGGCATGTTCAGTTATAGTTTATTGTATACTGTGGCTTTCACCAGGGGTTGGTTTTGCACCCAGGGTACATTTGGCAATGTCTGGACACATTTGTGGGGTGCAGAGGGGTGATTGTACCGGCATCTTGTAGGTAGGTACAAGTCATACTGCTAAACATTCTCCAGTGGACAGACAGTGCATACAGAGCATTCTTCTGGCTAAAATGTCAGCAGTGCCACAAGTGAAAAACCCAACTTTACACCCTAATTTAGTGTTTGAGTTTGTTATAATAAGCATTCATTAATCTTATACTTTTAAAAAAAACATCTGTGAAACAAAGTTCTAATATTTGAATAGAAACATTGTTGCTGGTGCTTTTAAAGATCAAATCAAAGAAACAATTTTAACATCAATAGTTTTGCCATATGGATATAATATACTTTTTCTTATATTAGAACAAGTTTTCTTTATTTAAATGTAGAATTTCTTTTTATTTGTCTTTAAAAACCAGTTTACAGTCATCTTTAAGCAAGGCAATCCAATCATATTTGTCCCATTATACAGATTCAAAAAACTGAGACCTGGGGAAGGCTCATTGTTTATATAGTCAATTGATACCAGCTAGAGTCTTGGTAAACAATTTGAATAGTTTCTGGGAATATTAAATCGCTTAATCTCAAACATCTGTGTTTTGCTTGAAACTGAAGGTAGAAAACACTATGTTGTGTTTCCACGTGTTTAGTTGTGAAACAAAGCAAGTTTTCTAAGCCATTCTTTATTCTCTACGAACAGAGTACGTGCCCTATCATTTCTTCCTCCAAACAGAAATACTTCCTCCTCATAGGGCATTAACATTTCACCTTGGAGACGAAACATCTCCTCTCTGATTTCCTGTTCTGTAGTGGACGCTATGGACCACACTGGTGCCACACAGCTGCATATGAGCAGTTGGGGGGGGGGACCCTTATTAGCAGCTCCTCCATTTAGACAAGGCCCTGCCTGGCCTGAGGGGTCAGCTCGGTCCCTGTAGGAATTTGAGTTGGAAACTCTTGAAGACTGAAGTCCAATTGAGTGGTAACAATTCACCTATGGAATTAGATAGCCCGGCTTCGGGTTTGGGAGAAACCCCTGTATGTCTATGTAATCATGTTTGCATGATTTGACTCTCCATGCCTCTCAAGTCACATGGGAATGAGTAATAATGGTAACTGGGAATAAGAGTGGTAACCTAAGGGGGCTGTGGTGAGGAATAAATGAGAAAATCCATGTAAAGCACTCAATTTAGTGCTTAGGACGGAAACAGCACAACTGCTGTACCACCATCGTCATCATCATCATCTTTCCAATGTACAACCCTGCCTTCCCCTTTAACTTACAGCAAAAGGGGGTCACGAGGCAAATGCTATTGGTGGACAAATATTGACCAGTTCCCCTCCTTTCTTTGTATCTGTTTCCTGTCTTATAAATCAAAAGGGTCGGACCAGAAGCTTTCTGAGGTCCCTTCCAATTCTGACATTCTGTGATTCCAAGACGTAAGATTCCTTCTCGAGCTTTCAAAGCATTCCCAATGTATGCTTTAGTGTGGGTCTGGACAGTGTATCTGTCAGGGGGCTGCAGGCAGGGGGGAGACAGAAAGCCAAACTATGAGGCAAGCATGGGAACAGCCGTAACCACAAGCTCTGGCCTTGAACCCATCCAGGGAACGCTGACATGAGCCAACTGTGCATATCTGTTGATGAACCTTCCCAGGAAAGGATGTCCTGGAACCCAGCACAGGCTTATGACCTCTGCCACCAACTTCAATCACCGTCTCGACTGCTCTTTTCTTTCATGGCACTTGGTAGAGAGCAAAGGGACCCTGAGCCCAGGCCAAATGTCAGGGCTTTATTTCAGTCCTGCAAACTGCCTCACCTTTGAACAATGCAGTGTGATGACAGAGATATTATCACCCAGAGCTAAAATATTCACCAGTAATGAGACAACGAAAACAGTTGCTACAAGTCTGTGCAGTGAATACAGAGGAAGCAAACTCTTAATTATCCAGGAAATCTTAGATTCCTTTAGATTTCTGCATGAGTCTGTGCTTGATTCAAAAAAGCCTTGGAGCTCAGCTCAAGTTTAGAGAAGGTCCTGGCTAGAAGTCCAAACTCCAGAATCAGATCGCCTCGGCCACTGAGTCACAACCTTATACAAGGTCAGTGTCATCTCAGAACCACAGCTCCCTGGTCTGCAACATGGGGGTGGTGACACTGACCTGCAAATGGTCCTGCCCATCAGCGCTCTGTGCCTGTCAGTTACAGGGCAGCTCCACTGTGGCTCCCCCATGCATCACATCTGTGGAGTGACACTGAGGACAGGACAGTCTCCAGACCAAGCGTGTACGGACGAAGATGCCGCAGGCTGCCACCTGCCCCATATAAAGAAGCACGTGCTTTATATCTCACATATCTGTGAAATCATAGGGTTCTCCACTTTTTCTATCTGACTTATTTCGCTTAGCTTCATACTCTCAGGATCCATCCATGTTGTCACAAATGTTCCTATATCATCTTTGCTTACCGCCGAAGAGTATTCCATTGTGTATATATACCACAACTTCTTTATCCATTCACCTATCGAAGAACAAGACAAACAAATGAGAAAGAAAAACTCATAGATACAGACAATAGGTTAGTGGTTACCAGAGTGTAAGGGGGGTGGGGGGTGGGAGACGGGGGTTAGGGGGATCAAATATATGGTGATGGAAGGAGAACTGACTCTGGGTGGTGAACACACAATGGGATTTATAGAAGATGTAATACAGAATTGTACACCTGAAATCTATGTAATTTTACTAACAATTGTCATCCCAATAAATTTAAAAAAAAAAAAAAAAAAAAGCATGTGGCCATGAGAAAACACAGTCCTAGCGTCCCAAGGTTTCTTATTTTCAGAAAGAATTTTAAGAGTCTAAAGTTTTATGTGAAATCTCCTGATTCTTAAATGCTGACCAGTCTCCTAAACTGGGTGACCATTTGGCTCCAGGAAAAAATAGAGTCCCTCCAATGCCTTATATCCCCTCCAAGTAACAGTGACTTTATTAAGGTAGGATTTTGTTTCTGCCTCATAGAAAGTGCAGGTGGGTGGTTGAGACCTAACAGGGCCTTTGTGTCGGGCACCCAGACACTTTCTATCTTGTTGCTCAGCCCTCTTCTCGCGGTCAAACATGGCTGCTCCAGCTCCTGACGTCACGTGCCTATTCCAGCTGGAAAGGCATGCCTCGCTCCTCAACGGGAGGCCCTGAGTATTTCATGTACCACTTCCACTCCTATTCCATTGGGTAGCACATTGTCACATGGCTACCTCTATCTGACAGAAACACTGGGGAGTGTAGTCTTTATTCTGGGTGGCCAAATAGTCCCCTAAGAACCAGGGGATCTATGACTAAAAGAAAAAGGAACAAAGCCGCATATGATTTGGATTTTCAACACTAAGACAAGCAAGCAGGACACACCTCTGGGCCATTTTGGAACAGAAAAAGCCGTTTCCTACTGAGGATGTGATCAGAGCGTGTCAGGATAACGTGTCCTTTATATTAAAATGATTCGTGGCCTCAAGATCAAAATAGTTTCTATGTACCGAGTGCCTACTCTGGGCTTAAATGTAGTGTTAGGTGCTAAACACATATGACTTTTCCCTCCAAACAACCCTGCCAGGTAGATATGTCATCACCTTTCATCAGCTGTGGGAACAGAGGAGTGGAGGGATGTGACCACTGCACGCCGTGTATAAGTGGCTGAGTGTTAGGACCTGCCTGACACCAGCACCCCTTTCCCGGGCTCTGTGCAGGTCACCGCTTACCTCCCTGCCGCCTCACAACTCTGCGTTATCCTCCCTCTTGTTCACAGGAGAAACCTTTTCACACAGTGTCACCATCTGGTACCCAGGTTAGAGAAGGTCAGAGACAGCCCAGGACCGACACATTCTGACTCGGCCCTTTCCACTCTTCTTTGATCTTTGTTTTCGTAAGTTACAAATTCCTCCACCTACTTGTAGTTTTAAAAGGAGAGAAGGAGAGAGCGCTATAATGACTCTTAGCTGAACTGCTTTTCTTCAAAATCACGAATAATGGTTTTCGTGGTGTGTCTAGGAAGGCATTCTCCTCTCATCTTCTGCCCGGGAGTTGGCAATCTACTTTATATTGCCTCTTGCTTGCCTTTCTTCAGCACACACGTTCCGTGTAATCCATCATCGTGGCCATTATCCTGCTTCTGATCAAGGGTGGAATGGAAAAGCTCCCTCGCCCTTCAACAGCTACCACCAGCTCTTTGATTTGCCAGGCGTGGGCAGAGCCAGTTTCCGGGGAATGACCTCAGCCCGTCTCCGTGCAGAGCCCACATCATCCTCCACACAGCACCTCATCATCGTCAGTCTGGGAAGAGGGAACCCAAGACAGGCTCTTTGTACACAGCCCGGGAAGGGCTTCTAGTTCCCTGTTCCCCCTAATGCGGAAAAGCTTTTCTCTCTCTTCCCCTTTGGTTTGTGCCTGAGGTGGGGGGGGCGTGGTGTGGGGGTTTCCCATAGCTGCTCCCACACACCCCCAGCCACCTGCTGGGGTGCAGGCGTGCTGGGGCAGCACAACCCGCATTGCAGGTGCTTACACAAAAACAAACTCTGCACCTTGTTTCATCAAAACAAAGTAGGTCAGAGATTCGCTCAGCTGGCCAGTAAACTAGAGCAGGGTTCCTTTCTCTCCTGGTCCGTTCCATTGGCGTTCGGGGCAAATCATTCTCTGGGGGGGGCAGGGAGGGGCGTCCTGGAGGATGTGGAAGAGCGTCCCTGGCCGCCAGCCACTCGATGCCAGCAGCACCTCGCTTCCCAATCATGCCAGCCTGAAAGGGCTCCAGACATGGTCACACATCTCCTGGGGGACAGCATCACTGCAGGAGGTAAGCCAGTGATTTAGGGACATCAATGCAGGTTCATAGAGTGAGTGGTTAGGACTTTGGCACGTGACTGTGCAACCAATCTCCAGAACTTTCCATCTTGTGAAACTAAAATTCTGTACCCACTAAATAATATCTCACCCTCCTCCCTTCTCCCCAACCGTCCAGCCCCCTGCAACCACTCTGCTTTCTGTCTCTGTGACTCTGACTACACGAGGTACCTCCCAGTGACAGTATTTGTCTCCTTGTGACTGGTTTATCTCACTTAGCATAATGCTCATCCACGCTCAGCATATGTCAGACTCCCCTTCCTTTTTAAGGCTAAGTAATATTTCACTGCATTTTGTTTATCCCTTCATTCCTCTGTGGACATTTGGGTCCCTTCCCCTCTTGGCTATGGTGAACAATTCTGCTGCAGACATACATATTCAGGTATCTCCTTGGAACCCTGATTTCAGTGTGGGTGTTTTTTTTGGGTTTTTTTTTTTTTTTTTTTTTTTTTTGATAAATACCCAGAAGTGGGATTGCACCCATGACATTTTTAAAACAGTGCTATTGAGATAGAATTCACTATGAAATTTACCTTTCAAAGCATAAAAGTCTCTGGACTTTAGGATATTCCCAGGTTTGTTCAGCTGTCAACCACAATCCATGTGAGAACGTTTCCGTCTCCCCAAAAGGGAGCCTTGTACCCATTAGCAGTCAGTCCCTGCTGCCCCCTCGCCCCAGCCACAGGCAACCACTCATCTATCTCTGTCTCTGTCGATTTGCCCAGTTTGAACATTTCATATAAATGGAAGCACACAATATGGGGTCTTTCGCATCTGGCTTCATTCACTTAACATAGTGTTTGTGGCTCATCCATGCTGTACTATGTATCAGTCCTTCCTGCCTTTCTGTTGCTGAATAGTATTCCATTGTATGGATTTGCCACACTTTGTTTATCCATCTGTCTGTCCATTAATGAACATTTGGGTGGCATCCACTGTACCTGTTACTTCGTTTTTTGCCTGGTGACTTTGCAAATCTCTAGCCTTGTGGCATTCAGAATTTCCCTTTTCTCTACCAGAAATAAGCAAGCCCCTCTCTAAAAATATAGCTCAGAGGACCTGTCTAAGGGGTACACTGCCTATCCATCACCGCCCAATCTTACTCCCTCCGAAGAAAAAAGGAAGAAAACTGATTCCACTCAGCTTAAAAGCGATACGTACATTTTTTTTTTCTTCTCTATTTCTAATGCGATAGACTTGTGCTCTTTAGGGAAATCAATAGAAGGGGTAACAACCGATTATACTACGAGAAAGGAAATTTTAAAAGAGTCTTCGGAAAGAGTGCATACATAAAACATTTCTGAGCTATCTGCAAATGCAGGAATTACCCCTCAGTGCAAGGGATCTGCGCCAAAGTAAAAGTCTGCTCAGGCTCTTATGAATCTCCATGTGAGTGGCTAGTTTCTCACTCCAGTGTCTGTGGAAGCCCCTGAATTTGTCCTGCGTTGCCCAGCGACCAGGACTCAAATGCCGTTTGAGGATGCGACTACCTGTCTAATTAATGACTGAGCCCTAATTGAACTCAGAGCATTTTAGGCGTCACAGTTCTTCTTGCCCACGTGCCCAGCAGCATTTTGATTTTACTGAATGCCAGGTTGAAAGATCTGTAGGGGTCTGCCCAACCTATCTCCTTGCTCGGGATACTGCAGAGATCCAAGTCAGGTCTGGAGTGAACCAAGGGAAGACTGGCCACGAGGTGGCCGGCACTGGTTTGAAAGCTCCGCAGTGGGGGCAGTTGTGTCGTTCTCTGAGCAACCCGAGACTCGCCCCCTTCTCACTCATATTTCACATATACGCAGCTGCCGTCCAACTCTGTTACGAAGAAAGGAGAGACACTTGTCATTTGTTTGATCATCAGTGTGGTGTAGGAATTTGCCTGTCACTTGTTTAGGATAATGGCTGAATTCTTCAGTTTTCAACAGATGCTTGGCGGTTGGAATGTGTTAGATTGCGCGCAAACAAATCCACACATCCTATCCATTGTCAAGCTCATTTAGCAGATTATTCTAAGACTAAAGTAAGAGCAGATAGCTCGGGCTACGAGTCTTTTAAGAAAATATTACAGAGTGTGAACAAAAGCAAATCCACAGGACTTTAAAATGTCAGAGAACTTACAAATCCTTCAGTTTCAAGGGTTTGAAAACTTATGTGCCTACAGAGTGCAGGGAAGGGAGGGAGGGAGGGAGGGAGGGAGGGAGGGAGGGAAGGAGGGAAGGAAGGAAGGAACATTTTAAAGGAAAAGCAACCTAGAGAAGTGGATTGGCCCCTAGCAAGAGTTCTGGCCTTTGTTTGCTGATCGTATGTTGTCATGAAATTCAAAAAAGTAAGATATTTCACTTTAATTGGTTAATAGGGCTGTAGCTTCCCTCTCTGACATCCGCCCTCCTTCACACTTTCCCAGTTGGATGTTAGATGTCACTGGAGTCATATCAGGAATTTTGTAGTCATGGGCCATAGGCATTTTTTGATTTGTGAATTTCTCCTGTATATTGGAGATGCTGCAAACACGTGATAGCCATCATTTTGTATTATTTTTCTTAAAGAAGGGCCTTTCCCAGGTTTGAAAAGCTTCAGTTTTCACAAAACCGGCAAGCAAGATGGTCCATTCATACCGTCCAGAGGAGGTTTTCCTGAGCTCCAGACTGTTACCAGGTGGGAACTCCAGGGCCCAGTGTGCTCAGTTCCCTCGAGGGAAGCCAGAAATTCAGTTTCATGTCAAATCTTGTCATTCCCAAATGGTGATAACTAACCAAACGAAACTAACCGGAAGGCCTCATTTGATCTGTGGGCTGTCGGTTTTCAACCCTTGTTATTTATGATGAAAAAGCTGAATGAGCAGGTCTAAAAATATTGACCATCTCTCCACACCACTGTCTTCCAAAGCTTTTACGTTAAAATTATCAACCTAGGGTTTAGTTTTTTGTTCTGGTTTGGTTTTTTCATTATTTTTTAAATCATTCAACTAATATTCATTGAGTGCTAACTGTGCATTTGATGTAAATCTGACTTTCCCCCAAGTTCAGCTCTTGATTAATTCTGCCCAAAGTTGCTCACATCCAGGCTGAGAGTCAGAAGGCAGGGCCTGGTGTGAAATTACGTCTCACTGTGGCAGGATCTGAAGACAATTAACTGAACTTTGCCATAATTCACACAAGGTGTTCCAGATCCTCATTAAAAGAAAAGCTTCAAAAAATGGTGTGGGGTTTTATATTTATGGGCATGCTATGGTAGTCCTGTGTTAGAGGGGTTTTTTTGCATGAATGTTGGGTGATTTAAAGTACTTGGAGGTAATAAAACTGTCCCTCTCACCTTGAACACTTGCATACGTTTTCTCCACTGCCTCCAGCGCTTTTTCCTCTAGCTGTTTCCATGTCTGGACCCTTCCCATCGTTGAGGTCTCAACTGACATGTTACCTCCTTAGAAAACCTTTCCGGAACATCTTAGCTAAATCAGATCTCTACCCCAGGGGGTTGATAAATGACAACCTGTGGACCAAATCCAGCGTGCTGCGTGTTTTGTAAATAAAGTTTTATTGGCACAAGGCCACACTCATTTGTTTACCTAGTATCTGTGGCTGCCTTTGCGTTACAACTGGAGACTTGAGTCATTACGACTGAGACCACTTGGCTCACAAATCCCAAAGTGTTTACTACCTGACCTTTTATAGAAAACATTTGCCAACCCCTGAGACTATCCCATTGCACGGCCTAATTTCCTCCACAGTCATGATTATTATATAAAATTACTTATTTTTTGTTTGCTTGTTTGCTTCTGACTTCTACTACCGTGTTTCCCTGAAAATAAGACCTAACCTGACAATCAGCTCTAATGCATCTTTTGGAGCAAACATTAATATGAGACCTGGTCTTATTTTACTATAAGACCAGGTATAATATAATATAATATAATATAATATAATATAATATAATATAATATAATATAATATAATATAATATAGTACCAAGTCTTATATTAATTTTTGCTCCAAAAGACGCATTAGAGCTGATTGTCCAGCTAGGTCATATTTTCGGGGAAACACGGTGGTAGAATATAAGCTTCTGAAGGGTTGTTTTTCCCTGGACCTAGGACCCAGTAAGTACGCATTATATTTTGGTTGAGTGAATTTAGTAAATGTCATGCGTTAGCCTTTATATTAATGCACAGAGGGCTCCCAAGCATTGATACACAGGTGAGCACTGAAGCTGCTGTTGCTTTTCAGTACAACCAGGGAAAAACATGTCCTTTTTTTGGTTTTGGTTGTGCAGACTGGACCAACCAAATACTCCGAGGCCTAAGTACTATATCCCGTGGTATGGTCTCCTGAGCTTAATGAGAAAAAGCCAAGATATAAAACCAGTGGAAATCCTTGTGGTGTCGTGACCGCTGTGTCCTTCGCCCAATACTGTTGTCATTCACAAGAGCTAATTCTTATTTGTTAAGTCAAGAAAGGCTACTTACTCACTCAACTTACTTCTACGTTACGAAACATTTTGGTTTAACCCTGTCTAAAGAAATGAATGTGTTTCCTTGTCTAAAGCCTTCACCCACGTAAGCCTTGACCCAAAATGAATGAGTTTCTTTTTCTAAAGTCTAAAACAAAGACTTGTTCTGAAATCTTTGTTTTCCTCTGCGAAATCGTATCACCATGTCCCGTACCACCTAACCAAACCCCCGCAGGTACCCGGTCGCTGGTTACCATCCCACAGCCTTGTCGCCTCATGCATTTTACTTGCTGGAAATAAATGCCTGCACTCCATTCAATCCATCTCTCCTTTTGCCTTGACTTCAGAACTGCTTTTGTCCATTCTTCTCCCTCCAGGGCCTAACCTGCTCTACGGCCGGGGATCTCTAGCACGCAGTTCAACACTTTAGGGTTTATTTATGGTTCCTTGTCTGTTGGCCTTGTGTTTCCTCCTACTACCATCTTGAAAGCGGGCACCATTTCATACCTATGTTTGTATTTCCCTGTATTACCCAGTGTGTGTTTGACCTGAATTGAGTCTTGCGTAAGCACCACCTTCCTGGCTCTGTGCTGTGAGTTATGTCCTACAAGACCCTCAAATTTTCCCAAGAGCCCTGGGACCTTACTTTGGGAGGTCCCACACCATACAGAAAGAAATAAGCCCGTTACAATGCACCTACTTGCCATGTTCAGTATGATTTTTTGTTCTATTAAAGAAAACAGGAAGAAGTCATTTGCTTTTGAAATTATTATTGATTACAACTTTACGTTTTATTTTCATGTTGTCTCAGTCAATGCATGTTTGATCTGATTTCCAAGGATTTGAAGGCCCTGGGCTCTTTCAGAGGCCTATGAAGAGCTGCTACGTTCTATGCACCACCCCCCAAATTCCTAATGTTATAAAACAGCCCAGGACACTCTTAGATACAATGGTGGACACACCAGACGTGGTTCTTGTGCTCAGGGAGCCCAGAGTCCAGGGAGTGTGAGATGTAGGTAAGCAAGTAGTTATAGAAAATTATGAGAAGGACCATCCTGGAGGAAAGGCAGGGGCAGAAGCAAGACTTGAGGGGAAAAGAGAGACAGGGTGGGGAGAAAGGCGTCGGGGAAGACCGCCCTCGAGGAAGTAATGTCTTAGATGAAGCTTGAAGGATGAGACGTTACAGCCAATTTCCCCCAGCTAGACTTGATCAATCTGTTTAACCCACAGACTAACTCCCCTGTAGTCATGACAGGCTATGTAATTTGTGGGGCCCCTGTGAGAGTTTCACGAAGACAACAACAGAGCATTAAGCCAACTGTGAGGTTCTTCTGAGGCTGGAGCCCTGTCTGACAGCATGGCTCACACGCCCACGAAGCTGGCTGTGACAGCTGTCCTAAGAGTGGGTCCAGTGTCATTGAAAAGCCAGTAGGGGAAAGAAGCACCGTTTCCCGCAGCACCCAGCACATTGTAAGTGTTCAACAAGGTTTGTGGAGTGAAGATGAGTTTCTTGAGTTTGTTTTTCTTCCCATGGGACTAGAGCTGACCAGGTGGCAAAAGTCCATATGCAAACAGTTACTTTGGCATGCTCCCATTCTAGAAGTGCAGTACAGATTCCTATCTGGCCCGTGGAAACATGAGCAGGCTGACTGCCTTTTGTCTTTGAGAAGACTTGGGTGTTATTACATTTAACCAGTTGATTTGGAAAAAAAATAAAAACATACGAGTATATATGACCTTTTGCAAGAGATCTTTCTCCACATGTCACCCTGACAGTACATGATGATAAACTGACGCTGAGCGAAAGTGATTTTTATTAAGGCTCATTGAGTGCATTTTCAGAAGCTGCCACACAATGAAATGTATACATTTTTGCCCTGTCTATAAATCTGAGTAATCTCGAATTGCCAAGTCAGGTAAAGTGAGTCCATGCGTAGCTCTTAAACACATTAAACCCCCTGGAAATACTAGACCCCTCTCCAACAGATGAGGTTTGGTGGTGTAGCTCATTAGCATTGGAACAAATTTGTGCGACTTTTAAGGCATGTTGTTGGATTGAGCTAAGTAGACTAATGCAGTGAGTTCCAGACCCTAATGGCTCCATTTATCAAGGGAGCAGATTTTAACATAATGCATAAACCTTTCTCACATGGCCATTTTACTATGCATTTAATTCTATTGCAACATGGTGCTTCAGGCAGAGGAAATGAAGAACTTAAACAAGGTTAACATTCCGAGAAAAGACTAGGAAAAAAATCAATACCCCCCTCCTCCTTCCCCAAATAAAAGATGATTTACAAAAATGGAAATCTATATTGATGACAGGGTCTTAGCGATGACAAAATGGACCCCTGATGTTTTTTGACTGGGACATGAGCTGTCATTTCCACTGACTTCATATCCAGTTTCAGGGATAATATTATAAAAATGTTTCAGTGGGATTAATGAAAGGTCATTAATTGGGGAAAGGCCCTGCTGTAGCTTTGAGGTGTAGTCTGAGGCCAGGGAACCATCCTGGAGCTGGTCTGCATCCCCCGTCTTGCATTCCTCTTCGCTTCAAGATGTTGTCTTTCTTCCTGTTTACGTCCGCTGAAGAAGAAGGGCTGCAGTAACCGTCGTCTTTCCTCCCACACGGGGAGACGTGCCAGACGTGAGCATGAAACCGCATCCTTTTGGAATTCCCGGCCCTTCACAGATTTTTGTTTTGTCTATTAGCGATGTAATAATACCATAACTTCATGACATTTGCAGATGTCGGATTATGGTTTTGTCTGTCAGGGAGATAACCCGAGGCTTGTGCCACACAGAGTTTTTGGCCATTTGGCGAGGTTTATGGGCTTGGACTGTGTACATGGTGACACTTGGATGTCTGTAATTTTACTGCTGAGCTGCCCAGAGCTGCAGCGCGAGGTGAATTTTCAGTTTCTCCCCCGAACGACATGGTCTCTGCCTGCCAGTGTTGTTTCAAAGCGGTGCACGCGAAACAGGTGACTCTTTGTAAAATGACTTTTGGTTCTCTATTTATACAGCTAGTAAGAAGCTGGAGAAGTCACAGAGTACAGGATTGTAGATACTACATTGCACATCTAGTCTGCACTTCTCTCGTCTTAAATTTTTCAGACATACCCCACTGCGTTTTATGAGGAAAATCTGTGCTTTGGTGGCTTCATAAATTAAGGGGGCTTGTGCAGGCTGCAAAATGTATCTCTTATAAATGCCAAGGGCCTATGGTATATAACTTTTATTTTTCGGGAAATGTTACCCTGCTACTTAGATTGGAAATGCTTTGCCACTAATAGGTAAAACGGCCCCACTGTTGCTTATTCCATCCAAACTATCATCCAAAGTTATTTAAAAAGTTGAGTCTTCCTAATTTCCTGTTTCCTTCTTAAAAATGGTGTTTGGTGGGGTGCTGGCAGGACCTGGGTTAGCAGCAAGTTATGCTAAGCTGAAAGGAGACCGAATCTCCATCACTAAAAAAAAATGTAAAGTTGGAGCTTAGGCCAGGAGTTTGGCCATTAGTCTTCCCCTTTGGAAAACACAAAATTATACTCTATGTAGTGACAGCGGGTTCGCTAAATAATATCCTGAATAGAGGGACGGAGGTGCTTAAAGGTGGTGTCTCATAAAAGTGAGTAAGATGTATTAAAATACCCTTCATATACACAAAAGTGTCCTTGGTAAGTAATAAAACTCCCATCAAAACCTGAAACGCATGGAAATCAATAGGCAGGTTTTTCTCCATTTCCAAGCAGCACTCAGGTCTTGGGGTAGATCTCGCTTCCACCGAGGCCTGTCGCGGTCTTCCCAGCCGAGCTTGGAAATGGAGAAATGGTCTCACCAGCGTCGGCTTGTATTTCTGTCTGTGCCTATACATATACATTGGTTGCTTATTCCTTAATTTGTCTCCTCGGCTCCACTGTATGTGCCTTACTGGCAGTGACAAGGTCTTGCTTTCCTTTCGTAATGCTAGCCCAAAATTGATACTGTAGCAGCTCAAAGTATACCTGCGAATGAATTCATAAATGAATGACCAAATGCAAACACAAACCTTTTTGTGGAGCTTCAGACCTCTTGACAAGAACCAGAAATGGAAAAAAGATGGTGGTGATAGGTCGGAGACCCTGAGCCTTTACTCCTTTTTCAAGCACGCGGGGGAAGGCACCCTCAACTGGAGAGTCAGCAAGGCACAGAGAGGAACAGCACACGCCTCAAAGAGAGGGAGCCCAGAATACGGGTCCTTATACATTCACCGAACTGAACCAGCCTCTATCTGATCTCTTGTCTGGTGGCTTTTCAAAGGATGCCCTGAATCTCTCTCGCGGAGGAGCAGAGATGTGAGGGAAGAGAAACAGGGTTATGAATACGGCATTGCACACCCAGTCCATACTTCTCTCATCTTCAAATGGTGAGTGCGTCCAGGGGGCAGGTCATGTGACACCTGGGAGTGTGCCTTTGCAGAGTTGTTGAGTGGGATTAGCTTTGTGGACTGTTTTCGTTAACGTGACAGCAATCTTAGACCTTCTTCTACTTAGTTTGTACTTACTTTTCATGTGCTCCTTTTGTGGATTCCATTTAAAACATTATCTTGGAAGGTTCTAGGAAGACTCTAGGCTGCTCAGTGAGATGTCCTCCAAATGCCTTGATTCTCTGGATTTGGCAATACAGACAACTGACACTTTTTCTTTTTGTATGAGTTCAGATTCCATTTTGAAGTCACCAAATGTGCTTCCCTCATTTACTTCAAACCTCGGAGAGATAGTCCACTTGAAATAAAGGTTAGCAGTCTAGCAATCTTCAAGTTTAATTCCCAACATTTTCTGAGGTCATTCTCCCAATTATAGGTCACATTATTACTATTATTTTTAAATCCTTATTTAAATATGATGTTTGGGACTGAAATTAAAAACACATAAGCAAAAATTAGCAAAGCTTTTTAAAAAAAAAATTACAGTGTCTTCCCCACCGGGCTATCAGTGGGATAAAATAAGATAATCTCTACAGGAAATTGCTTGACAAATCGTAAAGTGCCGTAGAAACATAGGAGCTAATCACCAAAAATTGTAGTGAGTGAGGTTCTTGAGCCCAACACACGAGCTAGAGAAAATCCTTGGGTAATACACACTCAGAGAGGAAGTAATAAAAGTGAATATAACCATCCTAATAATTATTCTGTGGCAATATGATTTCAGAATTTGGGGACTTACAACATACACACATTTAATTTAAGTGTTTATAACTATATGCACTTGGCACACATTTTAAATGTAAAATACTATAAAATACTCTAAAATTCTGTTCTGCATATATATTATGTATGCATATTACTGCAGATATTATACAGTTTTAACAAATATTGCCCTGGCATATACAAATAAAACCAAGTCCAGCATAACTCATGAACAATTTAAAGATTTTAAGGGTAGATTTTTAGCTATACATATAGGAGGTCTGACAATTATTGAGAATTTGTTGCAATGATGTTACTAACCTTTTCTGATTATCAGAGGGATTACTCATTATGACTTTGTACCAACTGGACAGTTAACCAAGTTTACTATTTAGAACCACTGAAAAGGCTGCGTGAAAAAGTTAGACCATCTTAACTTTTTGCCAGCAATTCATGGCTCTTGCATCACGACAATGCACCAGCTCACACAGCACTGTCTGTGAGGGAGTTTTTAGCCAGTAAACAAATAACTGTATTGGAACACGCTCCCTACTAACATGATCTGGCCCCCAATGACTTCTTTCTTTACCAGGAGATAAAGGAAATATTGAAAGGAAAACATTTTGATGGCATTCAGGACATCAAGGGTAATACAATGACAGCTCTGATGGCCATTCCAGAAAAAGAGTCCCAAGATTTCTTTGAAGGGTGGACTAGGAGTGAGTGCATAGCTTCCCAAGGGCAGCACTTCGAAGGTGACCGTAGTGATATTCAGCAATAAGGTTATGTAGCTCTTTTTCTAGGATGAGTTCACGAACTTAATTGTCAGACTGCATATTACTACTTTCCGAACGCAATTCTTGTGGAAGATGAGGCCTCACAGTATAGTTCTTAAGTATAGTTACTTAAGCAGGAGAGCTGGATGCTGCTGTGTTATTTCAAGGCACACTTCTTACCTTTTCTACTCAGGTCAGCAATTGTAGGTGAATGGAAATGGTATGTGTGGAGGAACAGATATATGTGCGTGTCTGCGTGTGCAAGCACACACATGTGTGTGCAAAAATCAAAATTGATTTGCCCAGGAACTCAGTTTGAGCACAAAATCACAGGCAAGGAAATTTGAATGTGTGCTTGTCAGCAACCGAATATTTGGCAAGGGGGAAAATTAAAAAAGATTGCACTTAGAGCTCGAGGAAGGAAGAATAAACACAAATTTACAGGTGAGTGTTAGCAAACAGCATATATATTGAATAGTAGTCTGAAATAGACCCATCTGAACTCGGTAGGAGATTGACATTCTGTTTGTGCTACTGTGTATTAGCACTGGAAGCCTCAAGTTATGTTTCTCAATAGGGATACAGCAAATTACTATATCCACATGGCAGGCACTTGGCTCTTACAAGCTGGCAAGATTGAGGGTTATTTGAGGAATTGAAAATAAAAATTTCAGATAGGATCAAATCAGTGTTATTTTTGGTCAATCAGCAGGATAGTCAACAGGTACTTATGAGACAGCCACTTAGCTATTTACTTTTTAAATTCTGCTGGCCTGGATTCGAGTGGGGGGAAAAGCTAAAACATTATAAGAGGGAAAAGGAGACCTCTGACCCTGACTTGGAAGGTCAAATGATAACAAACAAGAGCCTTGGAATCAGACACACACATGGCCCCGAGTCTTTACACCTCTTATTCTCTAAAGTAGCGCCCCATTTAATGTGAGGGTGAGGTTCCGAAGTCAGCCCATTAGGAAAGACTCACAAAGAGTCAAAATCATCTTTGAAATTTTCTTACATCTCCTAACCTTTTTTTTTTCCTTCTGTTACTGAATTTAAAAAAATTTGAGTCCCGATGCTATTAGGAGACCGAATTCATTATCAATCAAGTCACGCACATACAAACTTGTGTACAGCCTTCTCTCACCACCTTTATGGCCACTAATGTTTGAGAACCACTGTGCTAAAGGAAGGCCTAAAAAGAAAGTCTCCATGCAGATGTCTGGACTTGGGAATCAGCCTGCCGTTAAGATGCTATCAAATCCCCAGTGTGAAGGGCGGATGGTGAGACCCCTCTAGTCTTCCTGCCTGCCTACGGGGTTTACTCTGTTCATGGTAACAATAAGCCTTTCTAACCTTAATACATGTTAATAGATTTATTTGATGTTCTGAGGATTAAATGAAACACTGACGCTACCTTTTGAAAAGCTGGGATGTCTGCTTCTGAAATCCCCAAACCAAGACTGCATTTCCTTGTGTCTGCATTCTACTCCAGGACACCTTCTCTGGGGCAAGGGCAGCTTCTCACAGAATGGCGCTGGGGGTCACACAGCAAAGGAAGGTGCCCCCAAAGGAGTGGGGCACCCACTGCACTTATTTCAAAGACATTACCTACCATCAAAGATTCCTGAAGGAAGGAGTGTGCCATGATTATTTTGCTGTGATCCATATGGCTGGATTAGGACCAGTGAATTGCTCTATCTGTTTATGACCATGTGAATAGCTTGCTTTGTAGGGATTGGGGACTGGTGAGTCCAGACGTGGCTGTCCCCCGAACCATTGCCCATTCCTGTTGAACCAAGTAATTTTTTGTTTCAGTCACGTCCTATTCTGCTATAGTCTCAAAGGAGGTGCGAAGTAGTTCTTTCTGCTTTGTCATTCTTGAGCAGGTTTTTCATTATGTAAAAAGCAATTATAATTCAGAGAAAAACAACTCAATGTGTGAAATGGTGAAATAATTCTAACATCACACGAAGGCTCCAGTTGGGGTCTGCGGATTACATCTTCGTGTGGAATATAAATGCATGTGCCCAAGTTTAAGGAGTGCCACTGAATAGTACACTCTCTCTAGCCCTCCACATCATCTTCCATGCCAAGAATACGCATTTGGCAAATACCCATGCCACCCCTCTACTCGCAGACCCCTCGTGTTCCCCTGGCGGCTCTTAGGTCCTGTAAGACACTCCTATCTCTGAGCCTCTTGGTTCCATCATGTTCATTCTGCAGCCGAGTGGATCTTTTGAATACGTGATACATCACTCCTGTCCTTTAGAACTCTTTCCTTGACTTCAAATTCGTCAGTGGCTTCCTGGGTATATGAGTATCCTAGGGCTGCTGGAACAAAGGACTGCAAACTGAGTAGCTGAAAGCAACAGAATTCGATTGGCTCACAGTTCTGGAGGCTGGGAGTCCAAAACCCAGGTGTCGGCAGAGCCAGGCTCCCTAAACGCTCTTGGGGAGAGTGTTCCTGGCCTCTTCTGAGCTTCAGGTTCTGACCTCCAATCCTTGGCTTGTAGATCTTCACTCCAATCTCAGTCTCCATCGTCACTTGTCTTTCCCCCACGCGTGTCTGTGTCTTCACATGCTTCGCTTCCCTTTGTGTTCGTGTCCAAATTTCCATCTTTCTATAAGGGCACCAGCCATATTGGATTAGAACCTCCCCTGATGCCCTCATCTGAACGTCATTATATCTGCAAAGACCCTCTTTCCAAGTAAGGTCACATTCACAGGTAGCCAGGGATGGACTTCAACATATCTTTTGGAGGATACAGTTCACCCACAGCGCTGCGTTTATTCCGATAAAATCCAGCATTTGACCATCTCTTACAAGGCCCTGCAAAGCCTGACTCCCCGGCTATTTTTCCAGCCCCAACTTTTGTCCTTGTCACCTCATTCTTTTGTACCCCAAATTCACTGGCCTTCTATAATTTTCTTAAATTGTCATGCCTCTTCCCACTTTAAGGCTTTTTTTTTTTTCAAGTGATGCACTCTTCCTGAATTATTTCCTTTCCTTATTCCCTGCAAGAAGTACCTTCTTTCTCAGCACAGGTGATACTTTTGTAGCAAAGCCTGCCTTCCATTCCGACTAAATCTAGTTCATTCCTCTATCATCTCCAATAGTCCCCCTTGCATGGAATTTACCATAGTTGGCAATTTATTTATGCGTGGTTACTTATGTGTGATTTATTTATTTACTTCTTTATTTATGTGTGATAAATAACGTGTGATTATTTAAATCATAGCAATCCCATTTGCATAAGGTAAAAGCAAAGGCTTTCTGGCCCAGGGTAAGTGCTTAAAAAATAATGATTGAACAAATAACGATTTCATAAATACAAAATTAGATTATGGGATGGTTGGCCCTATCAGACACCCACATGACTTTTAATACTTAGAAAAATTGTTAGTTTTGTGTGATCTTTGGTGTTTAGTATCTTACAACTTAATTTCGACTTTGCAAAGGAGTCTGTGAAAGATTTCCTGTTGTTCTTGTTCCCATAAAGAGCTGAGAGGCAGTGACTGCTGCCAACTGGATAACTGGATTTAACAGCCCTACCAAAAAAAAAAAAAAAAAAAGTAAAACAAAAGAGAAAGGAAAGCAAAGGAAAGGAAAAGCCAAGCAAGTGTGTATAGCGTCAGGTTTCCTGCTCAGGAAAGCATCAGGAGCCATTTGATCTCATTCCGTTATTATTTAACGACTGCACGAAAGAGAGGAGCCCAGAACCCTCTGTGGAATAAGGCGTTAATCCTCATTAGTCGCCATGCAGTCGGGTATGCTTGCTCTGCGCCCCGTGGAACACGAAGAGATACCTTCCCGGGAAGGATAAATGTGTCCTCTCGTAGCTCACCTACTCTGGAATACCTAATGGACTACACGGCAAGGATAGTTGTTTATCATCGCTTGGAAGGGGCAAGACGGTCCCTGCTGAAGGCTGCTGGACCATGAGTGATTTATGGTGCTTTTACCCCCTCAACTGTTGGGGGAGGCGGCCACATGGGTAGAATTCCATCTGTCCCATATGCAGCCCCTTTAATTAATGATTTATCTTATTATCTTCCTTCCTGAAAAGGAAAAAAAAAAAGGTTTTTACTTCTATTGGTAAAACTACCATCCGCCAAAGAGGATCATTATCTAAATCCCAGTGACAAACAAGTTGATGGGGAACATTCTGGGGAAGAGAAGCCTAAGAGGAAACAGGTTAGCACAATCCCTTGCTTCCTGAAGGAAACATTAGTAGGTGTTTCCTAATCCTGCGTAGCAAAAGGTCAGCACTTTGACACACACACACACACACACACACACACACATCTGTTCAAGTGTCCATAGAACAAGAGAGGAAATGTAAAGAGACTCCACTAGGTGAGGAAAACCATTCGTCCAGTGGCTTGGCAGATAGACGCTTGAGAAAAGATGACTTCTTATTAACATGCAATTGTCACCATGTTTAATAATGAAATATTGATCTGTTCCTGCTTAATGAAAATCAACTTATTCTAATTTACCCCTGAAAAGAAAACCACTTAGGGTCTCATTTCAACATCTTTACATTGTCCATCTGTGTATTTTTCATAGTTGTATTTATTTTTTTATTGTATATAGCTGAGAACCAGGGAACAATTAATATCAGGTCAACGGAATTTATTTTTCTTTTCTTCCTTTGTTGAAATTCAGTCATCTGAGTTAGCAAGAAAAATCTTCATGGAGATCTTATAATATAATGGGCATTGGTGATTTTATGATTAAATGATTATAATCTTCTTCAATAAAAATATTGTTATACTAGAAATGCAAAACCTTAAAAATCACTAACATTCCTAATCTAAAGCAATATTTGTAGCTATTCACAACTATATTTACGTTGCAGTAAGGGTGGGATTCTATTCACAAGATTCATCAGCCTTAGTTGTGGAGAACAGTTTTACACAGAGGAACTCTAATAGCCTATCTTAATTAGCTGCCAATTTTGTGAATTATTTCTGTTTTATAGTCACTGTTTTCTACTCATTTATTTACCTGTGATTTTGAAATTATCTGTGAAGCAATCTCTTTTGGATAATATCGAAACGAGCCAGTGACTGTTACCTTCTGAAAATGTAGATCATTTTGATTTACAATGTAAAATGTAAATACTTTAAGGTCAGGACTCTGCAGAAAGAATAATTCACAAGTCGATACATTGTTCCCTCGCACTTGTACATTTATTACCCAGTGGCACATAGGAGTTGCCGGTCTGTGTGTGTTTACCAACATGGTGGCTTTTATTGCTTTTGTGAGGTGGTGTTGCAAGGAGGTTCACATAAACATTTATATAGGTTTTAGAAAACAGTTGTTACTGAGGAAGAACCTTTTTCTATTTACACAAATTCAGAACAAAGAAACATTGCTACAGCTTCCGGTAATTGACATGTGGGCGTGTTTTTCAAGTCACTGACTGGAAGAAGTGAGTGTCTGAGATTTATTTTTGACAGGACTTAAATTACTGGTAGCCTGACACATTTTTGAACAATTACTAGACACTGAGGGGTTTAAAGTAATGGGGACTGTTTGTTTGAGGGATGGGAAGTTTCGAAGCTGTTAGAACAAAACAGTTTTCCCTTTGATTGGTAAGATGCTAACACATTTATATTACTAAATAGTACATACATAGTTGACTCCTCAAATGATAGTTTTGTTCTCAGAATAAAAGTCATACTTAAAGAGGAAAATCCCTCCACTTGATGAATTGGTGAATCATGGGAATTTCAGAGAGGAAGGGGCCGTTTTGCTCACTGTCAGTTCTCTCCCCTCCTCTGGCTCTTTCAGATGAGTCCCCGAAGTATACACAGAGCAGAGAGCTTTGTCCTGCTTTGTTTCAAATGTCTCAAAAACTGGCGCTTAATGTTCATTAATTAGTGACTATCTTTCAGGAGCTTCTCGACATTGTTTAACCAACCATCTGAACTCCGACTGGAAAATTAAAATTCACAATTCATGAACTGCTCATGTCCCCAAAAGATAGCGCAACTGCAGCTGCCATAATTGGCAATGCATCGACATTGCAAGTTATCCAAAACGTCAAAGCAGTTGTGCTTCCTCCCCCTTCTTTCCTGTTAGTACGTCTGATGAAAATAAAAGATTGCAAGGTTTCCAGTCCTCTTCTTTGGTATTTATGGCAGTTTAAAAAGAAGGGCAGACTTTGGGGGAGGGGTCTCTCTCTCCTGGACCTACCTGTCCTTGTAATTCTTAAAGGTGCAGATCAGGAAAACCCAGAGCTGACTTCTCTGATCTGACATGGGTTTCACCAGCCCTCCAAGATCTTTTTCCTCTCCTCTGGGTCCAGAGACATCCATGAAGTCATGTTATGTTCTCTGATGACTCCTAGAGAATTATTCAGTACAGAGTGTAACTCTCAAAAAAAAAAAAAAAAGAAAAAAAGAAAAAGAAAGAAAGAAAAGAAAAGAAAAGAAAAAAGAAAAGAAAGAAACAAAAGAAAAAAGAAAGAAAAGAAAAAAAGAAAAACAAAAAATCCTGTTTGCTTTTTTTATTGGAGACACAAAAAGCTTTGCATTATCAGAGTCTAGAGCTCTCAGCCTGGGGTGATTTTGCCCTTACCCGCAGAGGACATTTGGCAATGTCTGGAGTCATTTTTGGTTGTCACAACAGGGGAGTTGCTCCTGGTGTCTGGGGTAGAGAGGACAGAGATGCTACTAAGCATCCTACAGTGCACAGGATGCCCCCACGACAGAGAATGGTCCCACCCCCAATGTCCGTGGTGCCCAGGTTGAGCAACCCTAGTGGAGAGTAATGAGGCAATGCTCACTCACGAATGTTCTACGCTGCCACGTTGCTGTGTTATTTCCCTGACACATCCAAATCGAAAAGTATCAAGAGTACTAAGTTGGGTTGGAGCAGAGGTCGTTCAGGAAATGCTTTTGCTTCAATTAGACCACATTTCTTTAAAGTTACACAGCCCATGTTCCAAGCTTCTTTAAAAGAACATGGTGTGCAAACAGAGGCACAAAATGTATCTTCAGTGTGGACAAGAAAATAACAATGATGTAACAATGTTAATTACCACATGGGGGCTATTCCAGTATTAGGATTAAGCATGTTATCAGTATTATTTTACTAAATGTTCTGTGAGATGGTATTCCTAGGAGCAGACCTGAGTTCTTGTCCTGTTTCTGTCCCCTCCTCATCTTGTAAGCTTGGACGATAAGATTTTTTTTCTCGTCTCCTTATTCCTTGTTGTGACATGTCAGAGTGACCCTAAATAATATCTTGTTCTCATTCTATTTTTAAGAACTCATAATGCCATAAACTATCAGATTTTAATTGATATTGTGAAAAATAACTGATTTGGTTTCATTCTCTTCTTTTCATCTGGGTATTTTAACATCATCCCTAGAATATTTTTCCAAAATTCCTCTAGGTGTCAATTTTAGGAATCTGGAAATTACAGGAATTACGTACGTGAAATTGGGCAGTTTCCTCTCATTCACTGAGGGTCAGGCAGGTGAATTCACTAGAAGGGGAGAGAGATCATTAGCCTTGAGGGCGAAAAAAAGACATACATCTGCCTATCTATCCATCTATCCTTTCTTCTATTCATCCATCCATCCATCTGTCCATCCATTCATCCAGCTATCTACTTCCATCCACACATATGGGTAGAAACATATCTGAAACACAATTCAACAAAGGTTAGAGTTATTTCTGGATCCTGGGATATGGGATAATGTTAAAACTGTCTTCTTTATAATTTTTCTCTGTTACTTGAATATAGTAAGAGTCATTTTTAACAATAAAATTATTATTTTTTAAAAGGAAGAAAATGGTATGGGATGAGCTAGTAGATGCTTTTCAACAGTCCAGGAAAATTGTTTTGATAGTTGAAAAGCGTGCTTCCCATTCTCTATTAACTCTTTTCTGCCAAGTTAAAAAAAAACACACACACACAAAAAAACTATTTTCAGTTTTGGGTCTATGTTGATTGATGTAACTTTTCATTCTAAAATATGCATGTTTAACTATAGTTTTCCACTGACTTCAGTGTTTGTTATTTTTACTATACATTAGCTTAAAGTAGAGGTCATTTATCATAAGGATTGGTTACAGGATTTCTCTGGGCATGATTTTGCTACAGACTATGGGATAGCCAATGAAATGTGAGATGCTTTTCCAAATTTTAAGGAATCTGCAGTCTGGCTGCAGGGACAATAAATGAAGGAGTGGTCTCTGCTTTACCAGTTCTGGGCTTGTAAACGACATGTACATAACTGTTTCTCACCTTCATAATGTGGGTTTGCACCCCCATAACTGTGGGTTTGCATAAGAGATTCATAAACTCTTATGCATCTTGTAAACCTCTGGTCAAATGTCACCTCCTCAATGGAGCCCTCCTTGACTACTCCTTGTGAAGTTAAATATTTACTCTTTTGATTGAAAAGTTAAATGTTCATTTTTTTCCCAGTGTCTGTTACTGTACTCATATATAAAAATTATAACATTGCCGAAAGTATGTCCTGGTAAATGCATCCATCCTACTGGACTTAGAGTTCCCATAGAGCAGGGACAGGATTTATTGGGTCTGTGTGTCCCCAAGGCTTCGTACTGTGCCTCAGTTATTCACCGGGAAACAAACTGGCCCGAATACAAGTTAGAATGAGATGGGTGCAATATGAAGTGTCAAAATCAGAGAAATGTGTACAAGGTAAAGGCAAGACTGGATTTTGTAAAGCTTATGTCTGTTGGAAAGTTCAGATATACACAGACGGAACAGCCAGATGAAATGTACAAAACAGTGAGCAAATAAAATAGCATTGCTGTGTCTGAGTTTCAGGGACTTTATGATAAAGAAATATTGGGAATTGGAAAAGGCTTCATGGAAAATAGAGATATTAGTCATTTTTGTAAATAAAAATGTAGGGCACGTCTACTCTGTGCCAGGGAGGGTGCTGAAGTCACGGGCACATGCATCAGTCGTCCTCAGAGGTAGGTATTATTAGTCCCATTTTATAGCTGAAGCAATCGAGGCCAAGGGAAGTTAATGACTAGTCTGGAGTCACACAGCTCATCAGTCAGAGCCCCGATCCCTCTCAAGGTATTTGGCCTTCAAATGCAGTGTTCTTCCCATTCAACTCCAGCTGTTTCACGTCCTCTTATGTCGCTGGCGTTTCCTCCATATGGAAAGCTTTGAAAAAGCTCCAGTCGCATTTTGAAATTTCATGACAAAAAATTGAATGTCATCCAAAGCATAGTTTAGGATTTAAACATCGCTGTCAATCCTGGCTGTCATCGCCAGGAGATTTTTATCCCAACAATAGATCACGGTGATGGGCTTGGCCTGAAGGGCCCTGGGCTGTTCTAATGAGTAAGATCTGAATCTATTGAGTAATGCAAATAAATAAAAAAGAGACAGGTAGTCTCAGACTTTCCATTATTGCCTTCTTCACTGTCAAGCGCATGGACTGCTCCAAGCAAAACACCTCCCTTTACCACGTTAATAATCTGTGCAATGGGAATGAGGGAGCTGGGGTTTTTCACGGACCTGATATTTTCATCATTTCAGTGGCTCCCCTTTTAGAGCACGTACGTGACTGGAGTGGAAGTAGTAGAGCACCAGGGAGATTGGCTGTCAGATGACGAACGTGTCGCATGATCATGAAAGAGCCCCAGATGACAAACCAGGGAGACCCGTGTCTGATACTCAATAACTGTGGGTTTGCAGGGAGAGGGGGAGTAGCAAGTGCAAGGCCCCGGTGGGAATGAGCATGGACAGTGTGTTCCAGAAACAGAAAGCAGGCCAAATGCAGCTGGCGAGAACTAAGCAAGTCGGAGCATGCTGAGGTGGGAGAGTGAAGAGGGAGCAGCGAACGGTGACCAACCACCCCAGACTGCCAGGGCGCTGAGAGGGCGCTGCGCTGTGGGACTTGCAGCTTTAAAATGGGGAGAGTCGTGGGCACCCTGGGACAAGTTGGTCATCCCAGGCAAGAGCCAGATTATACCAGGCGAGGAGACCAGGGGAGGGAGTTTGGGCTGGCCTCTTGATGTGATAGGAGAGCCTGGGTGTGCTTTAAGCAGGCAAATCCTTAAGGCCGTTCTCCGTGGAGACTGAAATCCCAGCTCTGTGTTCTTTGGCAAGTCACCTCACCCCTCTTGACCTTACTTTCCTCATTTATAGCAAGAGGTGGTTACACCAGAAGACACTCAAGGTTCCTTTCAACTTTGAGACCCTGTGACGTTTCCCACTTTGTTCTGTAGACAGGAAAAAGCCATTAGGGAGTCCTGAGCAAAAGAATAATAACATGGTGGATTTTTGTAAGGATGGTGAATCTGCCTGTAGTTTACAATAGTAATTGCAGCAAAGAGAGATCCAGAGAAGACCACTGAGATACTGCAGTCATCCAGTCAAGAGGTGATGAGAGCCTGGACGGGGGCAAGAGCAGCAGGGATGGTGGGATAGGAAGGAAGGATGGAGTGATAGTCACCAGAAAAATCAGAGCGTGGTGAGTAACTGCATAGAGCTGATAGCGGAGTTGCCAAAGTATGATTTCATCCATCATCCTTTAATTCAACTTAGTGAGTGCATGCACGTGTGCCAGTCGCTGAGGGCACAGAGATGAACCAGTCCTTGATTCATGGAGTCAGTCTGGTGGAGAGAACCACTATCAGACTGACTGACTGAGTTGTGCTTAGTGCTGTGAAAGAAAGGTGCTGGGTGCTCTGCAGGTGATGGACGGAGGAGCCTATCCCAGACTGAAAGTCAAGCAAGGCTCCCCGAGACCAATGACGTTAAAGCTCACACTACGAGCAGTGCGTTAGGTTGCCGGGAGGGGTGGGGACAACCCAGGTGGAGCAGGCCAGCGACCAGAACGTTGGAGACACAGGGTTGGTATTTGCCAAGGAGATGAGGCAGGAAAATTTGGCACATTCGGTGGACTTACAAGAGTTTTATGTGGCTGAGGAGTAGACAAAGGATCCTCAAAAGTTGGCAGGGTCACATGGTAAAAGAGACTAGCAGATAGAACCGTTTTGGACTTAATTCTGAGAGTGATGGGAAATCATTAGAGAAAGGGTTATATATGGGTGCCTAAGTGCCGTTTCTGAGTTTGGAATGTTTGTATCAGGGAGAATAGTGGTACTCCTAAGAGACCTGGGTCTTAGAAGTGAACGGCTGGTAAATTTTGGTGGAAAGGCAAGAGAGGGGATGGGAACAATGTGACCAAGTAGAAGCAGCCCCTAGGGGTTGGGACCATGATATGGGACCCCGAGCTTGGCAGAAAGATCAATGGTACAGATAATGCCATGGGGACCATCCATACGGTGGAAGCTATGATGAATTCATGCTGTAAGATGAGGGATTAGAGGAGGAAAGAGTGACGAGCCTTGGGACCCGTCCACATTTGAGGACCGATTTGGGATGACCAGAGATGGAAAACCCAGGCAGAAGGGAGGAAGGCTCAGGAGGTTTAGGCACATGGAGGCCAAGAATGAGTCACTAAGAAGGAGCAGTGGAGGCATCAAATATTGCACAAAGGTTGAAGAAAAACACAGCCTGACACAAGGCCAGTGCGTGTGGCAATCCATGGATCATTCGTTATCTCTGAGAAGGAGGTTAGTGACTAAGGTTTGGATTACATCACCTTGGACAAAAATGAGTAACAAATTTCCTGATCTCCACTTGCAAAGATGCAGTGGAAATTGGCTGTGCACTCTCCCTGTCGTTGCTGAAATCTCTCAAATTTGCAAACACTCTAATCTCTGTGCTGCAGCAGAAAATGGAAATGTGCCCTGTGTGCAGTGTGGGTGGGTTTCTGTTACCCAGCCCCTTACCTTTGAGACGTTTGGAACGTCAACTTCTCTGACTTGCTCAGTGCATAGGCACGGAGTCCACATAACTGCTTCAGAGAGCCGGGTCTTTGGGGCGAGGGGAGGAGAGGGGAGAATGAAGCAGGAAGGGCTTGTATCAATGACAGTCCAACTTTATACCACACAGTCTGTGTGCTCGTGTTTACAAAGGGACATTTCTATAAACCGAAGAGCTAAACCCCAAATCTAAAACCGTGGGAGAAAAGAGTTTTGCTGTTTGGGATGTTCATCAAAACAAGGAATGTAATGTGGATGTAAGCATTTCACTTCAGTTGCATCTATTACTTTGAATGACTAGCTAGGCTTTAAAAAAAAAAAAAAAAAAACAACCCTTAAACTTTCAAATAATACTTGTTCATTGTAAGAAATTTGCCAAGTCCAAGAAATTAAAAAATGCCTGACACATAGTTGCTACTTGTTAAATATTTCTTGAATGAATGAATCATGAATGAATGAATGAATGCATGCATGAATAAATGAATAAAAAGAAAATGGTACAAAATAAAACTTAATTGGAGGGAATCTGTCATATTTAGAATTTTGTAGCCCACATTAATAATATTTGGTATTGGAGCAATGGGAAACTATACGGTTTCAGTCAGCGGATTACATAAACAAATTACCTTTTAAAAATATTGCAGTGGCTGTTTTGTGCTAGGGGCATTGGCACAGAGTGAGGGAGGCTGCAGAGATGCCAATGACGGCACTATTGCAGTAGGCAGGTGGGGAAATGGTAGCTCGGCCCGGCCTAACAACTATAGAGACATAGGGAAGCGAGTGGACTGAGATACATTTTGAGGGTCAAGTCAATAGAACTTGGACATTAGTTCAGCTTAAAGGGAGATGGGAATGACAGAGGGGGCACTGTTGAATGTGAGATGTTGTGAGATGGTCAGGGGGTACAGAGAAGGCCGTTGAGTGCTCATGAGACCTCAGCTTTACACTTGGACGTGCCCACTTGAAAGTCCTAACAACTCGGATGTAATGAGCGCTCTCGCAATGGGTAAGCGTATCCAGAGCGAGATTACAGCAGGCGAGAACACCACACCAGGAGGAAGGCTAGGGTGTAAAATTGTAAAGGAGAAAGAATCCACAAAGACACCCAGAAAAAGCCCTCAGAGAGCTTGGAAGAAAATCGAGATCGGGTCGTTTTCCTAGAGAGGAGACAAAGAGGAGAGAGCGTTTCAGGAGGAGTAAAGTGGTCGACTCTGCCAAGAGGTCAGTAAGGCGTAAGCTGCAAAAGCGCCCAGTGACCTTCGCAACGCGAAACTCCTGGGTGCACTTGGCATAAGGCGTTGTCTGTACTCCAGTGGGAGGAGAAGCCAGACTGTGTCGGTCGATAAAGAAATGGGAAGTGAGATGTAGAGGTCGTGGAGTGGGCATCTCACATGGGTTGCTAGACATGAGTGGTCAGTGTATAGGGCAGCTAAGTGCTATAGTGACAGAACAGTCTGTCCCGCGTAGTGGGGGCACATAAAGGGAAAATCAGGGATGCAAAGTCTGCGAGTGTTCAGATGCCAAGTTTGGTCCGTTCTGGGGACGACTACAAACAGCTCGATTATGTGCCAAGACACCAAACGTGAACGCCCCCTCGGCCCATACAAGTAATGTGATGGTAATTACATAAACAGGAATGGCCACTTATGGAGTGCTGACTTTGTACCATGCCACCAGGTACCTTCGTCCCTATTCCCTGTAGCTCATTTAATTCTCACAACGGCACCAAGCGATAGTTTTATTATCCCCTTTTTACAGAAGGGAGAACTGAGGCCTACAGAAGTTGGATCACAAGTCCAAGAACACAGCTGTAAGGAGGGCCGTGACTCCGACTGGTCTGATCTCAAAGGCCAAGTTCACCGTTAGATTACACAGTCTCTTCTAGTTGTGGTTGCCCAGTGGAGACTTATTGTCTCGTTAACTGGGAATCCGACTGAATTTCCAAACTTGTTCAGCTTACCTAATTTGATAAGAAGCATCAAGAGCTGAAAAGCAATCACATAGAATCATTTGAATCTTCAGCGAGTTCATATGTCCAGGGTTCTTCTGTGCGGGATGCACAGAGACGCTTGTGTAGGTGTTATCTATTATTACTTACCTAAAGGCTCTAGAGAGAAATTGGTCTGCCCGTCTCCAGGGCTAATCAAACATTGTGAATAGTAGCACAAATCTCCCCCCACAAGGACAGCGAAATTCTTGCTTCTTACAGAGTCGTTTTCAATTTCTACTTAAGGAAAAGGATGGTGTTTCCTGGCTTTGTTCTTAAACTCATTACAGGAAATGATATTGTCGCAAGCTAGGACAAAGGTACAATGTAAAAACATGTAACCAATGCACGGAGTCATCTGTTAACAGGGTAGGACAGCCCTGTAGAG
This sequence comes from Rhinolophus sinicus, assembly GCF_057876585.1. Taxonomy (NCBI): domain Eukaryota; kingdom Metazoa; phylum Chordata; class Mammalia; order Chiroptera; family Rhinolophidae; genus Rhinolophus; species Rhinolophus sinicus. Next base: position 7,199,721 of record NC_142513.1, on the reverse strand, counting down.
TCCCATCGTCATTGCTGACCTAGAGTAGCAAAGAGATTGGCCACCTCTCTTAAGCCACCCACTGAGTCTCGGGTTGAATTTGACCCCAGTTTAACGGAGGTAACCATGGAAACCAAGAGATGATGGAGACACTTCTTGAGTACCGACTGTGTGTTTTCCAACATTAATTAGCTTATTTCATCTTTACGAATACAGTCCCTTCTGCTGTAATGCTTCGTTTGAAAATAGGAATTTGTTCCAACATGATTGATACCTACTGAGCATAATGGGGATTTTGCATTTGTGTATGTTTGACTTCATCGGGGAGAAACACTAGGTGAACAAAGAAACATCGGGGAGAAACACTAGGTGAACAAAGAAAACTGCACCCAGCTGAACCACATAGAGATACACAAAAGGCAAACACACACACACACACACACACACAACCCACAGACACCTACCAGCTACCTCAGGTCACCACGTGTGTTACGAGCCGTGCCCGTCCACCTCCAGTGTCACAACTTTCCACTGGATTTCAGGTAACCTTCCTCCCAGCCCTGCACAGTAAGTCACAGCTGCAACCCTTCCAACATCCACTTCCATAAATCTTTTTTCAAGGTAAAGTACTGCATTTATCATAGATGGTATTTATGTATTTTTAACCATTTAACATGTGTAAAGCAATGCTACCACTTTTATTAGGTACCTATTTTTTTTATTACTTGTTACTGACATAACTATTATGCTTCTAAGTCCATTTTTCCCATAAGCTCTGTGGTTTTTATTGTGCGATTTGACAGAGTGTGGTACCTTTTAGAAACACGCAAATGCCTTATAGCAGAAGTGAATATTTAAAAGAATGGAGCAAATATTATTGTTCTTATTGATTATTGCACAAATAGGAAAATCAGCTAAGAAAGGTGAGTAACTTAGCCCAGGTCACCCATCACTGCTTCACTCCATGTTTGTCTAATTCCATGATTCCCTTCTCTCACCACTCCCAACACCTTTAAGTAGTTCCCAAGGGCATTGAACTGGACAGTTGTTGCAAACCAGCTTTAACATTGCGAGAACAAAACTTTTTCAGAAAGACCTTAATTCAAGCTGATCCACACAAGTGTTTGAATCGTCTATGTATTTTTAAAACCAAGTAGGTAATCTCCTTTGCACCTCCTAAATACATCCCGTTCTGCTCACACGTTAATAAATTTTTCTCATTTGTGAGAGCTACTGAATAGAGCAAGTGAATTGTTTTACCCAGTAGGTGGTGGAGCAGTAATGAAGAAGCCTTGTGATTAAGTAGGGTTGCAGCCTCTTATCTTTCTCACTGAGTGGGAGGTACCATTAGTAGTAAAAGTAATTACCTGTGTAGAACAGGCTGATTGCATCAAGTACCTACTATATGCCACTAAGATAGTCATCTCAATTTTAGAGGCTCTTAAGAGATGTTCATTTGATGTTAATTTTACATTTTTAGCAAAAGTACATTATTTTTGGGAAACATTGTGTTCACTGGGCTAACTCATTTTTTAAACGTCTCAAAGGACTTTCTGTGCCGGGGTTATTCCCTCCTAAGTGGTCTTTCCCCAACATGGCAGCTCCAAAGAGCATACTGAATAAAGTTGGAGATGATAAGCTATCTAAATGTAAAAGAATCTATTTGGAGAGTGTTGATTTTATGTGGGGGGTGAAAAACCTGTGCTTTCATCTATGAAATCACCAAGTCCATTATGGGAAGCTGCTGGGTGCTTAAAGCAGTAATTTCTAGGAAGTTGTTCATGCCAAATCTGGTTAAATGTTGTATTGGATAGTTTCACTAAACTTGAAATTCTTCTCTGATAGGAATATTAGAAACAGGGTTGCTTGATTCGATGGAGACAAGGCCAGAGATCTGACACTTAGTGGTGGTAATACAGAAAAAACTCAGCCAAGGGGTGTTAGAGGCCAGAGCATTCTCCCCACTGGCCGAGGAGATGACCACGACCAGCTCCCTAACCTTCCATGTGTAAAATGAACAGATCAAAGCCCATCCAAGCCCAAATTTCTATAGACGTAGACAGCTGAATTTTGTACTGTTTGCATTTACAGTGAGGCATCTGTGCCATAACCCTGCCATAACCATGTCATTGAATACTATGCTTTTGTGTTTGTCAACTTGCCCCTAAATGTATATATCAACTTTTTTTTTGCTTGAGTGGTCTCATAATGTTATCTTCCCTAAAAATGTTTACTTACTTGTTAGCAAGTAAATAAAAATTTATGGACAGTCCTCGACTTACGATGGTTTGACATGTGGTTTTCAACTCTATGATGGTGCAAAAATGATACACATAATAAACTACATGAGATAGCCGACACTGTTATAGAATAAGCATTGTCTTAGGTGATTGTACCCAATGGTGGGTTAAGGTAAGTGTCCTGAGCGCGTTTAAGGCGGGCTAAACTCAGCTCTGATGTTCCGTAGGTTAGGTGGATTAAATGCATTGTTGACTTAGGATATTTTCCACTTATGATGGTGTTATCAGGACATAACCCCATCGTAGTGGGAGAACATCTGTATTTGTAAGCCTGGTACGTTATTTCAGCTTGTAAGTAGTCTCCAAATTAAGTCTCCTGTTTTTGGCATCTGCCAAAAATTCTTTTGAAGCCTCAGAATGGTATTGGTGTGTCCCATATGAGCTAGGCTGGTGGTGTCTTCGTCACCATATCCACTTCTTTTTTATGGCTTCCCATATCACAAAGCCCGATGAGATTTCCCTGATGAAAAGATCCATTTTCCGTCAGATAAATGTGGTTCAAATCCTGTTCCTGTCATTTTGACCAGTTCTGAGACATTAGGCAAATTACTTACCTGATTAAAGAGTCAGTTTCCTCATCGATGCATCAGACTCAGCCAGAGTACTTGCTTCACAGGATTGTGCTGAAGATGAGAATCCAAAGAGATGGTACGGAATTTTGTTTCTTTTTACTATTGGAAGGAATCGTGAAAACCTCCAGTTTGCAGTAGTTATTATTGGGAAGAAGGAACAGGGTGTTGCTGTAATGTCTTTTTTTTTTTTTAAACAACTTTTCTTATCATTCTATTTGAGTTTTTCAGCCATAAGCATTTAATGTCCTTTTTCTTTCTACTTTCATTGTTTAATGTCTTTTGAATGATCTCAGGTGAAATCATAGGCTTTTCTATTATTTTGTTCTTGAGACTTCTCTGATTTAAAAAAAACTAATAAATTATTATTAAAAATTAAATAACATAATATAGGTAAGGTGTTTTTCATAATGCCTGCCACAGAATAAACATTAATCACATTTATCATAAGTAACAATATCACCTTCATAACTACCAAAATCTTACAATTTAGAAAAAGAAAGAATGGTGAGATACACAGGACTTCTTCTAACGATGTTTATTTCAATCATTCTGGTAAATTTCAGGCCCTGGAAACATGACAAGTGTTTATATATTGGTTAAACTTCTTTATGACAAATTGCAAAGAACTCAAAATTATTTTTGTGCTGGAATTATTAAGCATTTAAATCAATATATACATTCAAGTGGACTTCATTTTGTTTTTCTTTTCCACTAAGACTGTCACTATTTTGCATGAACTATGTTGAGATGCAACCTAAGAATATGTCATTAGCTAAAATCTGAATGGTGCCGTTGTCCATATAGAGAACAAATGACAAATTTGTTGACTAAACGTCTACTGTTTGGTTAGGGTGATATATCCTGATTATAGGTAAGCCTGTATTTTTGAGCAAGATGAACTCTTAATTTCATGTTTAAAAATTTACTTTATTAAATTCTTCTTTTGTTCTTATTCCTTCCTTTGTTCTCCTTCCTTCCTTTGCTTCCTTCCTTCCTTCCTCCTTCCTTCCAGCACCTACTAAGCATCTATGCTATATTTTAAAATCAGAAGTCAATCCCACGTCACATTCTTCTTAAACAAATGCCTTTTTATCAAGACAAAAAGCAGGGCTTGAACTAATATTTAGCGTGTGCTATAGCATATTATTGAGACTATAAATTTCTGATTTTTCCTGCAATAAACATTAATTACCATTTACTAGATTTTTAGATCTTATGGAAGATGTGACCTCCCTCTAGGCCTGAGTCTGCTTTCCTTTAAAATGGGATAATAATGCCTGCTTTATCATATATATGAACAATGGATATAATGGAGCCCTGGGCGGGCTCACAGTGGGTCTGTTAAGTGGTAACAACAGGTATTTCACCATTAGTTACAACTTTTGCTTGTGGGAGAATCCCGAGTGTGACCCCGGCTATCAGTGGACACCTGGGGAACAAATCCACGAGTGACTAGATGGTGGGAGTGTCTTGGTTTCTAAAATAAGACAAAACCTGCATGTTCAATGCTCTCACTTGGTGAGCATTTACTTTATGTGCTGGACCCTATGTCAAGTACTTATTCTACATTATACGTTAGGTGTTACTTTATTATTCCCATTTCATAGATGAGAAAATGAAGTCCCCCAACAGAGGGCAAGGAATTTCCCAGGGTACATAGCAAAGCTCAGATTCAAACCCATGGGGTCCAGAGCTCATGTTCTTAATCACTGTGTCCCCTAGCATTCAGGGGCAAAAAGGTTGATTAGCTACAAGGCCATGGGCACTGCTGAGTTAGGACTCCTTAAATTCTCCCTGAATGGCCCATGTAACTCCCAGTGTGAGACTGAATCGGCAGTGGTGGGATTCCAGTAACCCAGCTACACGCATTGGATCACAAACCAGGCAGCCCTTCACAAGAGCCCCTCAAAGTTCTCTCCAGCTAAAACGAACATGGCCAGCATGCCTCCAAAGGCCTGGGATTGTTTTGCACGTGGCCTAAGCTTTTGTCTTTGTCAGTGTGGGCTGCTATAAACAAACAAACAAGAATGGCGTGGCTTATCAACAACAGACATTTATTTCCCAGAGTTTTGTAGGCTGCATGTCCAAGATCATGTTGCCAGCATGGCTGGGTTCTGGTGAGAGCTCTCTTCTGGTCTGCGGGCGGCCAGCTTCTCACTGTATCTTTACTGGGTGGAAAGAGGGCGAGCTAGCCTCCGTGGCCCCTTCTCATAAGGGCACTAATCCCATCACGAGGGCTCCACCCTCAGACTTAATCACCTCCCAAAGACCCCACCTCCATCACACTGGGGACTAGACTTCAATGTATAAATTTGGGGGACCTCATTCAGTCCATGACTTTTGGTCTCCAGCTATTTGTCCTGACTTCTCAGTCTGGCACCAGTAGCCTTGCAGGTGACCATGTCTTTTAGTCTCTTGGAATCTCGGTCATGGTCAGGCAGCGGTGAGTCCCTGCAACTTGAATCAATCAAGGTTCTTTGGCTCTTAAGGAAGAGTAACCTGCTTCAAAGGAAGTAAGTGATAACAACTAACAGATGACACCACAAATGTGTAGGGAAGAAGCATAGAGCAGGGAACTGATTCGCGGCTTACTTCTCTCTCTTCCGGCTGGATTTACCTGAGGACAGGTAAATCCCTTTGGCATTTGACTTGGCCAGAGACTTTGCACCTGCCATTCTGATAATAGGCCACCTGGGTATTGGTCAGACTAAAGCTCCAGGAAAAGGAACAAAATGCTTTTCCAGGCCCTTCCCACACTGTTACCTCGGTCGGGCTTTACCTTTTCAAATTCACTTAGACTTCAGCCCCTCTTGGAAGCATCCATGACCCCGTCTCGTCCAGCGGATCGAGCTTCCTCCTCTGTTGTCTCATAACATCGCGGACACAATTCTGCTCTGAGCCTCGTCACTTACTGCTGTCCCCTTACTTTCTTAGGTGCTTCCCACGGCGCAGGGAGCTCCTTGAGGGCAGGTACCGGGGCTTACTTTGATTCATTTAAAGTTTCTCTTGGGAACTTCCTATGTGCCAGGCACTGGATTAGACTCTGGGAATTCAAAAGTGAACAAGACCAACACATCTCTGCCCTCATGGAGGTTACAGTCTAGGGGTGGGGGTGGGGGTGGGTAGACATTAAGGAAATCACCACAGCAGGAATCTGCAATGAATAATTTTGTTGAGCTCTATGAAGGAAAAATCCAAGGACCTAAACGACAGTCCTGTTTCTGCCCTTGGAGCCTTAGTACAGAATTGGCATTGAATGAATGTTTGATTTGAATCAGATTGAGGCTTTCCATTGTAACCCTTCATCCCACTGGTGTTAACTGCGCACGGGTTTTAAATGCCCAGTTGTAGGTGGCTTTGTTCTGCCCAATTGACAACTTTGCCCCCAAAGTGCAAATGAATAACTAAATACATTTTTTAAAAATATTTCTATCTAAATGGAGATTTTTATGGCTCTCAGAAACCCTTAAAACCTTCCCTTTGCCCCCATGTGAATTCCACTATGGATTCAGCTATGGCATTTTTTCAATGCCTGATTTATGCCCGGCAACAACTTAGCTTCCGTAATTAATTGAAGACCCTAGCTGAGAGGAAGAGCGTGTTCTGGAATTTCCGAGGCCTGTGGATTCTACCCAGGATACCCCACAGCCACTCAGAGACACCCCCATACCACTCAACCTAGACCGGTTTGCAGCTCTGTTTGGGAAAGGTGTCTCTTCAGCTTCCGGGTTAATTAGGAGCACGGAGTTCCCAGGAAAACGATCAGGTTGTTTGCATCCTGTGCCTGGCTTGGGAAGGACACGGTGAGATGGCACATCACAGGAACAGCCCCAGGACTGCCAGCGAGAACGGCGGGAAGCTTTCTGTGGCTCATCTCAACCTCCTCCTCTTGCCCCCGGCATTCCACAATCCACTCTACTCCTCGGCGATACCTTTTTAAATCTCCCCATTATGTTCAACAGCATGTCAGCTGAGAGTTCAGGCTTACAAGATCATGTCCAATGGGCCAAAGTGTCTAAAACAAATGTTAGCTCATAAAACATACGTGGCATCTCTGTGGGGCCCAAGCAAAACCCACACGGAGAAAAAAAAAAAATAAGTGAGCTTGTTTAACCCAGCAGTGACAGGTATAGGAATAGGATTTTTTATTTTTTTTATTTTTTTTTTGTTAACAGAGTTCTTTAACTTCCAGGCAGGCAAATAAACTGAAAAGGGAATACACGTTTTGTGCCAGAATGGGAAGCAGTGCATCAGGATTTTTCCAGGACATGGAAAGCCAGTCTTCGTAAATCCATTCATTTATTCAGCAAATCCTTATAGGACCTCTGTTATGTACCAGGTACAGTGCTTGGCACAGAGGATAACATTGTTTTTTTTTGACATTTTAAATATAAACCTTGTTTAAAATTTAAAGAAACATTGAAAATAAATGCTTTTGACAAATTATATCAAATACTTAAAACATAATTTGGGAATACTCAACATTAATTCTTCGTTCAAAATAATAACATTTGTAGAATATATCCTGCTCTTGGCTAATATGATTTACTTAAATCTACTATTTTGTATAAGCTTAACCTTTAATTCTTCCTAAAATTAAAAGCTTATGGTTCCACTTTATAAGGTTAAACAAGTGTTCTCTATAATACCCCAAAGAACATTTTTACGTACAAAGCATTTATAAGAGCAAGCAAATTATAAAAACATAAATTATACTGAAGGGCTTGATTAAAAGGCAGTCTCTATACAAATAAATGCCTTTCACTTTAGAAAGCACATACACACACAAAAACAATTGAATATAGACATCGTTACAGTCTCATAGTACGCAGCAAACTGCGGGTTTACAAATGTCACTATTATGTAGGAAATGGAAAAAAAACTGTATGTTAAAGAAATGTCCTTGAAAACACCAGAGAGTGGAATGTGCCTGTGTTAAGTGACCAAGAAAAACTTTGCCCTTGAGGAGCCCACCGCCCCATTGGTGAAACTGACATCAACCATAAGGAAATAAGTAACACTTTTCAGACAGTGATGAAAGCTATGAAGGTAACATGCCTGATCGTAGGCTGGGGGCTGTGTGAGAACTCCCCGATGAGGTCACATTGTAGATGAACCCCAAAGAGTGAGAATAATCTGTCCAGATGACGAGCACAGAAAGAACCTTCCCGTGAATAGAAGGCCCTGCAGAGGAAGATGGGAACTTCCAGGACCCCGGAGAAGGCCCCTCCGTCTGGGATTGGTGAGCAGGGTGCACCCAGGTGGGATGAGACCATCGAGGACAGGTGTGCAGGTGTTTGCAGGCCACGATACACAACGAGGGGTTCCTTCCAATGGAAAGATTTTAAGCAGCAGATCGCAGCCAGGAGCCTTGGCCTGGGCGGGAACGGGGAGCAGCTCTGTTAGATTGAGGTGCCCACCTCCCTCCCTGCCTGCGTGCCTGAGAGCAGCTTGCTTCCGGGGACTCCAAGCCCGCCAGCGCAGGTGCACTCTAGGTGGCTTCTTCAGCATTTTCAGACAACTTACGGCAACGAGTCCGCCGTGGATTTACAGAATAAACAAAGGCTTTGCCCGGCCTCTGGTTTGAGGTAATAAGTCACTAATGCTGTGTTTGCACAGCCCTCGGCTGCAGACAGCATGGACTCCCTCTGCAGCTTCACGCCACTTTTCGTTTGCTGGTTTGTTTTAAACATGTCATGTTTTCATCTACCAAAACACGCATACACACTTGATACCATTTAATATTTAATTCAAATACAATGCTTACCATAGCAAATAAAATGTTTACATGTAGGAATTTTCAGAGTCCCTTAGGAGAGTATTTTGGAAGCGTACACAGTGGCATTTTCAATGGTACACAGATAAACTTCTTAACAGTTTAATTGTCACGTGTTTATTGTAATGTGTAATATTCATATAAAATGAGGGCCAAATCAAACCGGCAATTTTCTAGCTATTATCGCTGGATTTTTACTGTCGGTCCTGATATAAAATTGACTGTTCAAATACATGTATTTAAGAAGTGAGTTTATTTAAAGAAAGACTAATAGTACCGGAGATGCTCATATAATGACAGTGTTGATGAGGGACCTGCAGATTTGCTGAGGCTTGCAAGACACGGTCCCCTGAACGGAATCGTGTCACCACCAGGCCTGTCTCTGAAGCTTGTGTCTCCCTCCCAGGCTTTCACCCCGGATGTGGAATGCCAGGCCAGGTGAGAACAAAGCCACAGACAGATTCAAGTTGCTTTGTTCAAAAGGTCATTGAAATCATATTTAAAATTTGCCTGCCATGTAAATAGTCCACTTATATTTTGATTTTTCTCGTTAAATATTGCAATTATCATTATATTTTAGGTGTAAAGCTGTCACTTTCATTGGAAGATCCTTCCATTCCCTTAACTTGGATTTTTGATAAAGCGAAAACCTCACAACTCCCTTTGCAGGAGGAAGTGAGTCACTGTTGTTACAGACACAGTGTTTCTAGTGGGGATAAAGCACTTCATTATTGTGCAGCTCAAATGTTCTGAGAGTGTGAACACCCGTGTTTCTGTTGGCTCCCCAAGGGAGAGGCTCTTGACGTCAACTCTAATTCTATATACAGAGGACCTTCGTAGAATCGGAAGCCAACCTAGTGATCATTCTGTGTAGTCACACCCATTTCGTTGATATGTAAACTGAGTCAAGTAAGTGGCAACTGAAGCTTCTGCCATGATTCAGAGCCAGAACTCACTCTCTACCTTAGCCCAAGCTACCAGGTGGAATTTCATCCATCAGTTTGAGTCTTCTTGTGTTAGTTGTTGATGCTAACATGCCTGACAAAAAAAGTGTGTGGGTTGCTAGTCTATTTTTCCCTCAAGGCAGACTAGCAAACAAGGCATCACCTGGGGGATAGACGTTAGCCATGGGAAAAAGGAAATTATATTCCCTCGTATGATGCTGATTATCGTGTGCTGTGTCATGAGTTCCTTCCGAAACACTTCTTGGAAACGTTTCTCTCCCAGTTATAATTTGTATATTGTTACGTGTGTTTTTTTAAAAAGCATTTTTAAGTCCTGAGTTAAAATAAAATACTGCATGAGAATATAGTGGGGAAAGGATCTGAGAAGCAGTGGGAAAAATGACATTCTGGGACAGTGAAACTGATGATAAAATATCTTAGTCATATCGTGTACATTTTAGACATTCTAATTGGCCAGAAAGAACTTCACGTCAGTATAGCATAGACCAGGACTTAGAAAACTTTTTTTGTGAAGAGCCAGATAGTATATATTTTTGGCTGTGCAGGTTAATATGGTCTCTGTAGCAATTACTCAGCTGGAAAGCAGCTATGGACTGCAACCAAATCGCCACGACTGTTTTCCAATAAAACTTTATTTACAAAACAAGTAGTGGGCCAGATTCAGGCCTTGGCCAATTCCTGAAATACAAGGTATGCGTTTGACCCTTGGAATCATACAGACCTGGGCCGCATCCTGACTGTCATGCTCAGCAGATGTGAGTACCTGACCATCTTAATGTTGTTCTCAGCTTGCCAGTTTCTTCTTTCGTAAAATGGAAATTATATATACCCCCTTCGATGGGTTAGTGGGAGAATATAATGAGTAACGCTCAAAGCGACTGGCACAGATCTGACACAAGTAGCTCTCATCCAACGGTAGATGCTATCGTTGCTGTGGTTTTCGGATGAAAATCTCTTGCCTATCATTCGCCCTCCTGTCCATTGCACAAAGGAGTACGAGTGCTCTTAGCGTAGACTTTGGCTCAAGCCCCTCCGTCTTCTGCGTTAAGCCTTTCTGAGATTCCCATGTCTTCCACCCGGGCTCCTGCAGCCTGTGCTCGCTTCCCCAGCGTGGGGGTTCTGCACCCTCCACTCTCCCTGCAGGCTGTCCCCCAGCAGCACATGGAGGCCTGTCATACCTCAAGACCTGTGTACGTTCTTTCCCATCTTTTCCAGAATGCTCGTCCCCTAGTTTTCCTCAAGGCTGGTTTCTTCTCATCCGTTAGGTGTTTGCTTATATGTTACCGCCTCAGAAAAGCCTTCATTAGTCTCCTGTCAATAACTATTTCTTTCCGAACTCTTAGCAAAATTAGTCAGGGACAGACCATAACTGTCTTATTCCCAATTGAAATCACGGCGTTTTGTACAGTGTTCTGACACTTATAAACACTCAAATAACACATGCTACATCAAAGAATAAACTCAGTGATTTATCACTATCATTATCATCATCGTGAATAATACTGAAGGAATAGGACCCAAAACAGAGTTCACCAATCTTCAGCCATCTTAAACCTACTTCATGATTTTTACCACTTGTATAGTATTTTTTTAAATTTTTTGCTCATTTTCTGTTTTATTTCATTGCCTATTAAGCCAGGGATTAACAACCTACAGCTCTCTGGCCAAATTTGACCATCCACCTGTTATTGTAAATAAAGTTTTATTGTAACACAGCCATGCCCACCCATTCATTACTGTATTGGTGATGATGCTTTCACACAACAGCAGATCTGAGCAGTTGAGTAGAGACTGACTCACAAATCTGAAAACATTTACACTCTTGTCCTTGATAGGAAACATTCGCTGACCCCTGTACTAAGCGATGAACGTTAACTAAATCCTATGTTTGATATGCTAGTGTGTTTTTACTTCCATTCTCATTAACAACGTAATAACTATTAAGATTTTGTTTAAATATTCGCTCAAAGACCCCCTACAAACATCTTGCTTGCCATGTCTGGTGTGTGAGCCCCACTGTGGGAATCGTGGTGTCTGCTAGACTCTGCAGCTGCTGAATGTGCCATACGTGGGTGCCAAACGCTGTGCGCATTAGAACGTTTTCTCCATAGAAGATCTTTTCGTTGACTCCCAGTACTATTCCCAAATTGACCCACGAGTAAATGCATGGGCCTTTTCCCGCCAGGCTGTGCTTCTGCCTGGCATCCTCTTGCTCAGTTGGCACACGAGCCGCCTGAGATTCTGACATGAACAACTGCATCACGGACGTCATTGTAACAAGCGTCAGAAATGCTGCCGCTCTCCCAGAACACCTCGACTCTTGACAAGACAGATGAAACCTACAGCTCTCTGTACCTGACTTCCAGAAATCAGGGCTGCCAGCTTTTTCGTATGTTATGAATAGCCGGTGGCTGTTCAGTTAGATATCCTGTTGTCAGGAAAATTCTGCCTTCCAGAGTTTCCCCCAGATTTACATATTGCATTATGAAATCTCTTGTACAGGAGGCAGAGGAATTTGCAGATACCTTTTTAGTTTTGTTTTTCAGTGAAAGTCATTTGTGTTATCATTCCCCTCAAGGTGAGGGGTATCACTTAGGCCTCTTCTGGTTGCAGGAGGCAGAAAATACAACACGAAATGGCTTCCACAATTCGGCACTTTACTGGCTTGTGCAAATCAAAAGTCCAGGCTAAACCAGCTTCGGGTATTGCTAGTTCAAGGCCCCAAATTATATCAAAGGCTTTGTTTCCTTCTGTACATTGCTCTGGTTTACTTCTGCCATGTTGTCTCCATCTTGAGGCGGTCTCTCTCCTCATGCTGACCAGATGGCCGTCAGCCGCCCCAGCTCCATAGCCCCTCATGAGTAAGTCCAGACTCAAGGATCTGGCCTCTTTCTCAGAAGCTCCAGTCACTGTCTCATAACATTTGATTGGCTGTGCTGGTGTCAGACCCAGCCAATCACTTTTGCTGGAGATTTGGGATGCTCCGATAAGTCTACCACATGCCATCCGGGAGCTGGGAGGGACCTAGTCAGAAGGACGTGGGCTCTGAGTGAAGATCAGAGCTATTGTTAAGATCAGAGCTATCGATGATCAGAAGCGGAGTGAATGGATGACAGGACAAAACAACAACAACTAATTTCCACGATATAAAAAGCTGACTTGCTCTCCAAGGCCTAATTTTCCACTTTGCTTCTACTGCAGGGTTTCTCAACTTTGGCACCATTGATGTTTGGGGCCAGATAATTCTTTGCTGTGGGGGTCATCCTGGGCCTTATGAAAGCTCTAGCAACCTTCCTGGCCCCTATCCATTAGGAGCTAGTACCGTGTTTCCCCGAAAATACGACCTAGCCAAACCATCAGCTCTAATACATTTTTTGGAGCAAAAATGAATATAAGACCTGGTATTATATTATATTATATTATATTATATTATATTATATTATACTATATTATATTACCTGGTATTATATTGTATTGTATTATATTATATTCCCAGTCTTATATTAAAATAAGACCGGGTCTTATATTAATTTTTGCTCCAAAAGACACATTATAGCTGATGGTCCGGCTAGGTCTTATTTTCGGGGAACCACAGTAGTTTTTCCCTTCCCTTCACACCCCAGATTGTGACAACCAAAAATGTCCCCCGAGAGCCTAAATCACCTGGGTTGAGAACCACTGTCTACTGGTTACAGCTTGAGAGTGGTAGCAGAAAGTTTTTAATTCATCATTCACCAGGAAAGAAAATAAAAAGGGGAAGGAGCAGGTTCTAGGGTTGGATGACAGTCTTTCGGCAGAGGACTCGAAATGTTCACTGGCACACACCTTCTCCAGAAGGGAAGGTCTTCAGAACCCCGAGTCGCTGTGCCAGACCTGTCAGCAGAAGTGAAACCAGGCAGTGTGGTCTAGTGTTTAAAAGTCCTGGGGTCAGGAAGTTCTGGGTTTGAATCCCAGTTTTGCCACATTCTTGGTCTGTGACCTTGGGCAGGTTGCTTAAGATCTCAGCACACCCCCACACGCCGCGTTTTCTGTTTTCCCCCTATACAATAAAGGCAGTTGGGGAGTTCCTGTGAGATTTAAATGATGAATGACAACTGTGTAGCAAAGAGGCCGGCCCGAGACGATCGCTCCGTGAATAGAAGCTCTAATTGGTTGTCATCATCGTCTTCATATCATCATCATCGTCATCATCATTCAAAGCAGGTTTTCCTAACCTCACACTCTGACATTTGGGGCCATACGGGGTCGGGTACTGTCCGGATGTATAGTCATATTCCCAGCCTCTCTACACTAGGTGTTACCAGCAACTGCAGAATGTTCCTAGACATTGCCAAATACCCCCTGAGGGGAGGGGAAGGAGACAAAATTGCACCTGGTCAAAAACCATTGATTTAAACCTACTCGGATGACCATCTGGGGGCAATCATAATTCTCTTGCTACATTTTATTCCCCAAGGCTGGTCCCATGATTTCCCCCAATGAAAATCAAGGGGTGCTGCCCAATCCGTCAAGGAAGAAGTTTGAGGTACCTGAGCCAAGGCCAGATATAATGCCCACATGGCTGTTATTAGCAACTCGAATTTCCTGAGCAAGCAGAGTGGGAGCGCGTCCCATCTCCTCTGGCCTTTATCTCTCAGCCCAGAATTGCTGCCTCAAGACTCCCAGATCACACTTATTCTATTTCCAGTTTCAATCTGGCCCAAGGGATCCATGCAGCGTGTCCAGTTAGTTGCTTAAAATGTGTCCTAATGTCTGGCTACCAGATGGAAAATCGTTGCTCTAAAGCTTGGCCTGCATGTTGTAATGAAAATGCTTGTTAGATTTAATGAAAAACATAGGTCAGACCATGACGAGGGTAGCTGTTTAGACGCACATGCATGGGTGTGCAGAAATGAGATCTAGCTGCTGATGGGGATGTAGACAGAGAGAATCCTTGATTTTCCCATGTCCTCCTGACACTGCTGCTCCCTGGAATCAGTGGGAAGCTAAATTGGATTTAGAGTCTGGTAAACTTGGCTTCCAACATGCTCCATCCAGGACCAGCAGAGACTTCTGGTTAAGAGCGTAGAAATTGGATCAGACAAACCTAAATGGCTACTGACTAGCTCTGTGTGCCTGGCGCATGGTTGGGACTTAATAAATATTGGTTAATTGTTGAACATTCAGACTCAGCTCATTTATCTACAAAATATAGTAAAGGTTACGTCTTAGGTAATCTGTGCAAAGCATTTAGCACACAGAAAACACTCCAAAAACTAGTTACACACTTGTGGGATTCCAAGTCGTTTCATTCATTCTTTATTCATTCAACTAATATTTATTTAGTGCTTGCTTTGTGTGCTGTGCTAGAAATGAGTAATTCGAAGACTCAAGTTGACTGTGAAGAGCAGCTGCATACCATTTTTAAATTAATAAAATTATAAACATTTAATGTGCAGGAAAGAAAGTTTTTATCCCATTTGAATCCAACACATGACGAATCTCCATGAAACTAAATTGTCTTCAATTATCTGACCTCCTCAAAAATTAGGTAGAAATTCCGGGGAGAATTTCCCCCTCAGTTCCTGCCACATCTCCAGAGCATTCAATAATATTTTTTAATTCCCCCCCCCCCCCAAAAAAGTGAAGTTTCCAAGCAAGGCACTGACAAGTGAAGTTTAACCTAATTTATTGCAGGCTTATTCCTGATGTATCCCCAGAGTCTCTTGATTTATTCCGTTTATCCTATAGCATAAGAACATGGGTTAGATATATGAGGAATGCAGTTTTGAGGCCAGCGTTGTGGTTTTTCTGTGTCCTTGGATGGCTAAAATCCCCTCTCTGGGCATATTTACTTACTGTTACGTCTTAGCATGATTTAACTGCCAGTGAGTCTTTGCCTATATGCTTGGACCACCTCCAATGCCATCTCGTGGTCCTACAAATAATTCTAGTCTCCAGGGTAAATGGATGGCTTCCCCCTCCCCAATGACTCTGAGAAATAAGGAAATGATGCCTTTTGACTAAGCACCCACTGGACGAGGGAGGACTCACGAGCAGCACCTTTGAGTGAGGGCAAGTTGGGAACGACGCGGCAGCCTCCCTCAGAGGCAGCTTTCTCATGGGAGCTGCTCTTGAATGTCCCAACCCCCAATTTAATAATAAAAATCACAGTCATTATTATGATCGTCATCATCTTCCAGCGTTGACGGAGAGCCTTCGCTTTTGCAGTTCTCTCATCTTAGCATAGTCGTCTACCCTTTTCGTTGTTCCAACAGCTATCCGCTCTCCAAATTTCAGCTAAGATTTGACCTCCAGAGGGAAACCTTCCCTCATCTTTCACATCTGAAATGAAACATGTACCCCTTCTGATCACGTGCTATCACAAATTCCATTTTATTTTATTAGTAGTGCTTATTACTGTCGGAAAATATTGTGTGTAGTTTTTGTTGTTGCTTTATTGTCGTGTCCCCCGAGTAGTCTGTAAAGGTCATAATAGCCAAGATCTCTGTGGAACAACAGGGAAGGGGATATAGAAGGGACCACTTAGTGTTTGCTGAGTGAATGAATACTAGGCAGTTGACATAGGCTGCACTTGTGAGCGTATGCTATTATTCCTGGAGACTCGCTAAGATTAGGTAACGTGCTTGAGATCCCACAGATAGTAAAAGATGGAGCCCCGATTTGTACTCTCATCCCAGGGCCAGCCCTCTTAACCTCTTTGCACACTGTCTCAAATGCACTCCCCCCTTCATTTCTAAAGAAGGGATCTCCTCTTCATTCCTGCTTTCCAGCCACTGCCGAGAGCCAGACCCACCTGTCTGGGTTTGCAAAAGTCTGAATCCCTTGTTGGCTGTGGCTTTTCTTTCCTCCATGAGCCTTCATGGCTGACACTGCATTAAACGGTTAAAAAAAAAAAAAAAGTACATGTCATTAAACTCTTCAATAATGGAGTCACTTTAATACTGGGAAACGCTGCCACAGGATAATGCTTTTTGGCAGGATCCTGTTTTAGCAGGAAGCCTGCAGTGGAGAAGGTATGCAAAGAGAGAGCGATGGGGCATCTGCTTGCCTTCAGTTTCTCTGACAGCCGGGATCCGTGGTTTGTTTGTGTCAACGTTCTCAGCGATGGCAACTGTGATTTCGTGGAAGGGTCTAAGCCCATCAGACCTCTTTGCCTGTGTGGCACCCCACCCCCAACCTTTCGCTGTGCTCTCCGTGTCCTTTCTAAATTAAATCGCATTCCACTGCCTTTTATTGTATAACCCCTGGACAAAATACTCGTCCACACACACCTTGCTCAAGGCAAAGTAATTAGAACAGATAGTGCTACTGTTGGCCAAGAACCCCTGACTAATTGCTTTATGCCCAGCTCCCCTCGCCAGAGGCACACCCAGCACTGACAAATCCATGGCTGTCTCCCAATTTTCTGAGGTTTCCAAAACAATTGGTGGGATATTAATTGGGGGGAAGGGCAGGAGAACCAAGTACCCTATAGCCATTGGCACTTTTTACTTGTTCTATTTTTTTCTCCCATTATTTTTTGATCATGGATATCTGATTTTTTAATTTCCTGTAATCCAACAAGGAATATTGTTCTCTTCCTTAAGGACATCTGTGGTCTCTGCTTTTTCATGTTCCAAAAATTCTAACAGAGATGTTTTGTCAGTGACTGGGCATTTTCGTTAGAAATCCAAAGATTCTCATTAACTTGAATTATTTCCATAGCTCTGATCAACTTTTAGGTTAATAATTCATGATGTTTAATAACCTGTTCAGATCATCACCAAAATTATTGATTTAATAATATTTCGTCATTAATAATGAAAAAGGGGAGGGATGATTTTTTTCTTATCACTTACATCAATTTATTCCTTATTGCCTTGCAAATCGTAAGGACTTTTAATATCCCATCATTCTTCTGGGTTGAAACCTGGAAAATGTTCTGCATTTTAAAATATCTGTATTTTTGATGTTCAAAGAGTACAATTAAGGCAAAATTTTAACTTAACCCAACTTCAGTTTATTCTTGTCTTTCTGAGAGTTTGTAGAAACAATAGCTTCCCATCCTCTAGAGGTTCAATAGCATGGTTCAATTGACTTTCTTCCTCTTTTTTACTATCTTCTGTCGAATCATATTGTAATCACCTCTTTTGTTTCTTTTGCTAATATGCTTTGTAATTCTATCCAAGGACTGAGCTGAAAAAATTCATCATCAATTTGTTTTGGCAACGCGGAGTTTCAAATAGTTTTCCTATTGAATTTCCTGTAGGGGTCATATCCGTGATGAGGTTCAGGCGTTTCATCTTACATGAAAAAAAGAAGTTAAAGTCAAGTGTGTGAACCAGATATGTGAATATTGATTACGATTTTGAAGTTATTACATTTTATTTTCAGTTTGAAAATAACCTCTTTTGGAACCTCATTAGAAAGTTGCCCTCATTGTTGAACCAACCCATGAAGGCATCTTTTTGCAATCATAAATAACTAAATCTCGTGGCTGCTTTCCAAGATGTACCTACATTATCCCAAATTCTATTCCATACCTAATGGTGTTATGGCAAATTTCCAGAACCTAATCTTCCAGGCAATGAGAAATCTCCTCTAGAATCACATTTTGATGGGAACTGATTTTCTATATTAGATAAATAATGGACAATTTGTGTGCAGCTTTAGCTCCAGAAATATCATCCGAATTCCCCCACCTGAAGCTCTATTTGCATCATGCCAAAACATCTGCATTAGAAGTGACTCAAGTTGGGGGCGGGGCGGTCATTGTTTCTACCACAGGAAGCCAACCATCTGTATATTTGGAATCCTTCTGACAGATGACTCTACTTTTCACTTTTTGTCATGGAGACCTGGCATGCACTGTTTTAAAAAGAAAGAAAAGAAAGAAAGGGGGGGGGGGGAAGGGACGGAAGGAATTCTTATCATAAAACCGTGAATAGTGAAGGATACAATTGACAGGCAGTAGAAACAACCTGCGTAAAACTCAGAGGGTATCTACCACTTTCTTAACTGCAAACGTGTTTTGGGTCTACACTAGTGTTTCTAAATGCTGCTATAACACAAATACTTCATAAGTGCCCCCCCCCACCATGTTAATCCATATGTAAACAAGTAATTATGCTAGAATGCAGACTACCTCTTGGGTTTTGAGTTGAGCAGGTCATGTAATTTAGGATAGAACACTGGTCTTCACCTTGTGAATCAAGACCCATTAGTCCAATCAATTTTGTGAGTTATGACCAACATTTAAAGAAAATAGAATAGAGCAGAATAGAATATATCGAAGTACCTTGGATGTAGAAAGGGAAGTAATATTTTTTTAAATAATAGTTTCTTTATACAGATAAACACATGTATGCTGGTTCATAATATCAAATATGTTTCTTACGATGAATCAAGTACAGAACAAGTTCAAAAGCCCTGGTGTGGAAGGTCCAACATCTCACGTATAAGAGTGGAAAGAAGTAACCTTACAACAAGCTGTTATGCAAGAATTAGACCTCCCAAGTATATTGAAAAGCATAATTCTTTTGTTGATTTGCCTGTATCTAAGCAAAACAGGGTATCTTTGGGGTGTACTTCTTCTATCTTTATTTCTCAAATGCTCAGCAGATTGCAAACTCACCAGAGTTCTCAGAAAAAAAAACAAAAAGCCCTCTGCTAGTACCGTTAAGGGAAAGTCCATAGATGGCCCTTTCACAAGATTAAAACATGCCAAATGCCTAATACATACTTAGGCACGGATTGCTTTTATTGATGAAAGACACAATGTCTAAAGGAAGCCAAGAAGACCTTGTTTGAGGAAAACATTTTATCCAATTTCTAGGAAAAGCAGAGATTCAGCCTGGTTCTGAAATAGGATGGGATAGAGGTATCGAATAACTTCAGCTTCCAGCACAATGAAAACCTTAGTTAAAAATCATCTCGCTTCTCCACTCTGTTGCCGATCATTTCTGCTTTATAGCTAGACTGACCTGGCCTCTAGGAAGCGTGTGATGGAGACTTGGCCCTGACCTCTTCATGGTCAGATTGAATATTTGCTGTTTATGTGAAGCTAGCGGATCTCATGGCCTTTCGGGTTGAGATTTTGATGTTCCATGATGAATCCAGCTCCTGCCATCCAGATTTTAATATTCATTGTTAACTTGAGGAGCTGACACAGATGGGACAAGATTTCATTATGAGTCTTTTTGAACTTACACCAGTTATAGGAGTGGAGAAATAGATTTCACCCAAGAACATTTTTAATATTATGTCAAAGCCCAATTGATCTGATGGACTTTTAATGACTTCACTGATAACGAGGGAGAGGGTGACTTAGACCCGCTTCAGCCAGTGTGGGAAGGTTGATGGCAATTTGCATGGTCTGATGAGATCTGAAGTGGAAGGAAACAGACTTCTGAGTTCAAAGAGATTGCCCCCTACAGAGGTGCCGTGATCCGTGGACGGCTGGGTATGTTGGCCATTGGGCACACATGCTATTAATTCTGCATGTCTCAGGTCATCTGAACACGTCTGCAAAAGTTATAACCCATCAGGAAAGCAGTCAAGCCAGGGGCTGAACTCACACTCAGATGCTAGAAGACCTGGAAGAACACCGAAGGGCTGGGGAAAGAAAGGAAGAAAGTTTCCCCCACTGTTACAGACCACTTAGGCTGCTGAGAGCACATACGCAATCCACAGAAAGCACTTTTCACTTGCCTTTTAAGCAAATAGCAGGTTTAGCAGGACATTATCACCTGGAGTGCCCAGTAATGGGTAATTGAGGAGGGAAAGGGGCTGCGTATTTCTGATTAATATTTACCAAAGTCTTTGTGTGTTTTTCCTCAAATGTTAACGATGCGGCAGATCGAGTTGAACAAAAAGGACACTGTGGATTGAATTATGGTATTGTGCCCATCAAATTCTGCCTCCTCTCTGCTTGGCTTATGATGAATACCATTCTTTAATAGCAGACTGGTGTTCGTGAAGAACTTATTACGGAGGCTAAGAGGAAGCCAAGAATGAAGGAATGCCCGACTGGCAGCGATCAATCACCTCCTTTTAAAGATGGACTGATCCTTCTTTTTTAAAGTAACAGTTCAGGCGAAGGTCTCAAGCATAAATATGCAAAGCATCTGAGCAATTACGGTTGCCTGGTCCTGTTAGCATTTCCGTGCCTGTCTGGGGAGAAGATGAACCCCACCCTTCACGCGGAGGTCTGTTCGAGGAGAAAGGAGCCAGCCTCTTCTCCAGGGAAGAATTCCTGTTAAACAAAGGTTAATTATTGGCAGCAGCGGAGTAATGACAACCTAACGCAAAAGGACAAAGTCACAGTAGGCTAAAGATGTCTACATTCTAGGGGCGCTATTCAAAGTCGAGTCACTGCAGGAAGAGCTGGGCCATGAAGTAGTGCCCGAGAATGATGCAATGACATGAGATGCTCTTCCGGGCCTGGCAGACCCAGAGCCCACTTCTGGGGCCTCCCAAAACTTGCAATGCCTTTTTCAGTTCCCTTCTGTCCTTGTCATTCCTTGCTCAGAAGCCTTTAAAGCAGAGTTTCTCCTTCTCAACACTTGGGGCAGGATAACGGACACTTGGGGTGCCATCGTTCTCTGCTGTGGGGCCGTCCTGTGCACTGCAGGACGTTTAGCAGCAGCCCCGGCCCCCATCCACTAGACTGCTGTAGCACCCGACCTCCCCACATTTTGACAACCAGAACGACCTCCACATATGGCCCAGTGTCCCCTAAGGGGCAAACTCCTGCCCTGTTGAGAAGCACAGCTTTAAAGGTACTTGGGTACCTGTAGAAAAGTCCCTCTTCCCACACATGCCCAAGGGTCTGATTCTAATCTCCATTGACCGTCCGTTGGCACTAACCCCACACACATGCTCTTCTCACACTTTCTCAAATGTCCCAGGAGTGTTTTCTGCCTGTGTCTTCCCTCCTGCTTTTCCCTTGTAGATCCTGTTCACTGCCATGTTCCCAGTGCCTAGCACAGAACCTGGACTAGAGACGTGCTGGTCAGTGACGTGACCCTCCTCTCACTGGTCTCCATCTGCCCAAACCCACTCTTCCTTCAAAGCCTAGCCCCAGTGTGCTCATTTTCAGAAGCCTTCAAGTGTATCGTGGTGGTTGAGATCATGAACTTGGAAACCCTACTGGATTCAGTTCCTTCTCTTCCACATGCTAGCTGTGTGACCTTGGGCAAATTACTAGGACCTCGTGTGCCTCGGTTTCCTCATCTATAAAATGGATATAATAGTGGAACTTGCTTCATCAGGTTACTGTGGGGATTCATGAGAAAAACACCTTGCATGTAATAAATGCAACCTCACCTGTTAGCTGTTATTAGGGTCTCATATCTAATGGTCTCTCCCTTCTCTGCAGACTTGGTTTGTATTCTCAGTTTTCCTTGTAGCATACTTTTGTTGACTACATTTTCAGAACCCAAATCAGGACCTGTCGTGTGACAGGTCTGGGAGAACAAACCAGAGTTCTAAAATATGAGCAGCCTGAAAAATCAGGGCAAATAGTCCAAATTATGGTTTGTGAGTGTGTGTGTGTGTGAGTGTGTGTGTGTGTGCACGCGTGCACGGGCCACACGTATCCTCCCAACAGATCATGGATGGGGGCTGCGTCCTCTTCATCTCTGGTGTGTAGGGACCTCCCATCTAATACTTGTTGATTTGAATTCTTCTAACTTCATGAAAGGAAAGTCTCAGAAACTCCTCTCTCCTTCTAACCTGCTGAGTCCCTTTCTCCTTCGGGTGAGGAAAGTGTGGCTTTTGCTAATGCTAATTTCTTAGAGCCATGCCCTGAGCCTCCTACCAGTCAGTTCAGGATAGGATTTCGTATTCTTCAGGACTCGTGGAAGAGTGTTTTCAGAAATATAATCTAAGGTCCACCTGGGGAGCTGGATTAAACTGTAGACCTTGGCTCAGACAATCAGAAATTCTGGTGGTGGGGCCTGAAATTTTTTAAAAGCATCGTAACTCCTATTTATACCCACTCATTTTGAGAAACACAGTGTTGGAATAAACCAGCAAAAAGTATAGAGGTTCCCTGGAATTACACAGAGCATTAGAATGCCTGAGCTTGACAATCCTGCCATGTTTATGAAGGGAGTGAGAGAGTTCTTTTCCTCTGCTGTGTGGTGTTCTGGATAATGTCAGTGATGCACGTGGAGGGGGTTCTTTTTTAAATGAAAAGATTGTATTCTTAGGCCATGTTCTGCAACTCTTAAAAATAAGTTGCCCTGAGGGGGAGGACTAGGTGGTGACCATCCCAGGGCATGTGTTATTCGCGGCGAAGGGCAGCAAGGAGAGCTGACGACCTCTGAGAATTATCTCAGAGCATCGGAAGTGGACACTGACTTCAGAGCATCCCTTTTGGGGAAGGCTCTGTGACCAGGTGTATCCGGAAGGATTCCATATGGCTCCAGGATGCTGGTGGGGTTGGATGCATATTTGAACGTAACCCAAAGATATGAAACAATCCATCCTTGCTTTATTCTGAGATGATTAATCTCTCCTCGATATCCAAGACCTATTTTGTGATTAATTTAAGTTCTCCCACAACCACGAATCCCTGTCACATCCTTGAGAGCAACAGATCGCCACGTCCACTGTGATTTATTTAAGAAACAAAAGCAAAGAGGCCGTTAAGCCTCTCCCTTCAGTGTCCCTGTTTGCCAATAATTTCATGCCATTGATTTCTCTCTTTTTCTTCCCTGTAGTTTCTGAAGGAAATACAACTCTCCCTTTTGACACGCTCCCCCAAAGTACTCATGGTATTTATTTGGATTTTCGCATTATCTTTTTTCCAACTGGAGGTGCTTCACATAGACCTCTGAATTCTCCCCTCTTTTTTCCAGACTTCTCCCCTCGCCTTTCAAACATTCTTAAATCTGTTTTTAGTAAATAAATCGTTAAAATGTATAAATGCCTCAGCTTCCTCATCTTAAATGGGTGTAAATATAGCACCTCACGCATAGGGTTTTGTGAGGATTAAATGAGTCAGAACTAAAGCTCTTAGAAAATTGTGGCGTCCAGGACGTGCTCACCTACTGTCAACTGATAACTTCATGGGGGTCTTTGTCTGTCGCCATTACATAGCATCTGTCTGTTTTTTTTCTCCATATACTCTTCCTTTTGAAGCCACCCTCACGTCTTTTCTCTCCTTTATGACCACCATCTTTGAAAGAGTTCTCACTGTCCCCCTGCAGTACCTCAGCTCCCACTCACTCCCCCCCCCCCCCCCACAATCTCTTTCCATTTGACTTTGGCCAACCCCAGCTGGTCCCTCCTGATTTTCTAAATTCCATCATCTGTCCAGGGACCTGTCTTCTCTGCCCGTCCCACCTGAATGTACCGCCATATTGTACCTAAGCTTTTGAGTCTCCCTTTCTTTTAGTCTCAGGTTTACAATGAACTTTTATTGGCATCTCCCCTTTTAGAAGAATTGCTCTTTGATTGTTATGGCTGTCGTTTTCCTGATTGTGACAGAAACAGAAGCTCCGAGTACTAGAAACTCCTGATCTGTGTGGGGACATGCCATCCATGCTCCTTCCCCTCTTCTGTGACAACACTTTTCCTCTGCTCTTCTTCCGGTGACCCCAGAAATGTCATGGCTCCTTAGGACCCTGCCCTCGGTTCTCACCTCATCTCGTTAGGCCCAAAGATCTCTAAATAACAGCCTGCGAGCAGAACCTGACCCACAGAAACATTCTGTGATCACCTCAATATAGTTCATCTAAAAAATGAATGTCCACGTTTTCATATTTTTCACGTAAAACCCATCTTTGTAGCCTCTTTTTGAAAATCAGAGCATCTCAGCACACAGACCTATGTTTCCATGTGACTATGGCCAGCTAGAGCTAACATTGCTCCCTTCATGAGGGCACCCCCAAGTTCGTGATCACTTACGGTCACCTTCATTTAATTCTGTGAATGGCCTGGTCTCTCCAGGCAGTTGAGGTGGCCCCTCCTGTGGAGCTATCCGTAGACGAGTTAGGACCCCGTGAAGCAAAACCCGCCAAATTTATATTTCCCATTGTAACCTGGCCCTCGTGCCCAAAGCCACATTTCCACACGTTCCAGGAAATCCCAGCATTCTCTGGTCCTCACTGGCTGTTCTCACTCAGAACACTTCTGCCCCTTTCAACACCTTGTAGCACGACCTTCAGGACTTATGTTCCATCTGAGAGAGTGTTTGAATCCAGAATTCTAAAAGGAAAAAAAAATAATAAAAGGCAAACATGTTATGCATTCATCAATATTTGGTGGCATGCAGTTTGAGAATCATTGTACTATAAGAAGGATCTAGTTATGTAATAAAAAAAATAGAAAAACTGACGTTATAAGCAAGGAAGGCAGGTCAATATCTACTAGAGCCCTTGAGACGTGAGATAAAGTCCTGTAAATATGGTGGGTACGGCATGGAAATTGAGACCGTAGTGAGTCTAAGAGATATTACAGAGGCAAGTTTAGGCACAGATAAAACTAAAATAAAAAATTCTGTAAAGCAGCTGCCAAACCTAAACTAAAGATACAGAAAGAGCTTGAGGGTTGATGATGCCCTGACCGTAGATGGAGGCAGAGACTTGGGCAAATGTTGATGGTTCTGGAAGAGGCTGCTCAGTCCCATTTTTGGCGTATTGAGTCAGATGCCAGCAGACATCTAAATAGATGTCTGTACATCTAAATAGATTCTGTACAGTTAAAGGTAAGAGATGACATGGGTGGTGCAGAGTGGATCTGAGATGCAGTTTTAGAAGCCACCCACATACATGTGGTTTTCAGAAAGCGCTCTGTGAGAGGGAGAACAAAGGGAAACAGGAATAAGGGAAGAGGAAGGAAAAAGAGCCCATGCAGGAGAAAAGAAAGAGTCCAGAGAGAAGAATGAGGTCAATCAGAGAATAAGAAATCAAGATGATCATTTGATATACAGGTGAACTGGCTAGCAGTGTCCGCTGAGCAGGGAAGAACATATCTATAGATGAGCCCTGACAATTAAGTTCGCGAACTTGTTGCAACGACGTTGCTGACTTTTTTTGATATCAGAGGGATTTTTCATTGTGAATTTGTACCAACTGGACAAACAGTTAACCAAGTTTACTATTTGGAAGTGCTGAAAAGGCTGCATGAAAAAGTTAGATGACCCGAACTTTTCGTCAATGATTCGTGGCTCTTGCATCACGACAATGCACCAGCTCACACAACACTGTCTATGAGGGAGCTTTTAGCCAGGAAACAAATAACTGTATTGGAACACCCACCCTATTCACCTGATCTGGCCCCCAGTGACTTCTTTCTTTACCCAAAGATAAAGGAAACATTGAAATGAAGACATTTTGATGACATTCAGGACATCAAGGGTAATATGACGACAGCTCTAAATAGCTTTGAAGGGTGGACTAGGTGCTGGCACCAGTGCATAGCTTCCCAAGGGGAGTACTTCGAAGGTGACCATAGAGATATTCAGAGATGAGGTATGTAGCACGTTTTCTAGGATGAGTTCGCAAACTTAATTGTCAGACCTCGTAATATATCTACGTAAGACTTGGATTTGGCCAGGACAAGGTCATTCATTCGTTCAATAAGTATATACTAAGCATCTATTATTTTCCAGAAAGTGTGCTAGGAAGACCCATTCCATATGGAGATTCTGTCAGTCACTGCAGCCCAGCTTGTGCTACAATGACGGCCAACGCTCTGTAGCTGACTGTGTACGAAGGGTTATTTCACACTCATGCCAGGGGCTCTGATCTGTGTCATTGTCATTCTGGGCCCAGAGGATAAAGCTCCACCTTTTGAAATATGATGATTGCCATGACAGAGAAAGAAAATGTCCATCTGCAGTGAAAGCTGCTTCTGGAGGGAGAGCAAGTCAGGTGGCCAGAGCTACCTGACTCGAAGGGGGCGGTGAAGTGCGATCCTAGCACGTGTCAGCAGGGAAGTAGCCTGGAACCTTTGTGCAAAGCCCCTGCGACCACCCCGGAGGTGATTTTAAGGAATAGCGGATGAAATGCACAGCCCTACATATTGAAACGTTATTTCCTTAAACCAAGGCTAACTCCACAATTTGCGGGGCCCAGTGCAAAATGAAAGTGCAGGTCCCAGGCTAGGGCCAGGGAAGTGAACCTCCCCTTCTCTCAGGCCCATCACCCCAGTCCACGGTGGATAGGCGACCCCCAAACGATTGTAACCTCTGCACCAGATGAACTTGTCACCTGAATCAGAGGCAGGGAAGCAGCCCCCGCCAATCACACCTGGGCACTGCCAACTTGGAGAGGGATAGCACCACCTGGCCCCACCCCATCCCTAGGCCCCCACTGGGAGCTGAGAGCCATGGCAGGAGGTGGGCCTTCCCCCATCCCATCAAATGACCCAGTCACCACCCCAGGCAGAGAGTGGCAGCAGTAACTGGGCTGAACTGGGGAGGAGGAGGAGGCCAGGTAGGACGTGGTAACCAGAGCGCAGGCAGTGAGCTGCTGCAAGCTCTGCCCAGGGAGGGTAGGACCGTGCGTGAGCCGAGGCGCTGAGCCCCCAGCACTGCCCTGTGTCCCAGGGGACTTCACTTACAAAACTCACATCAAAGATGAAATTGTTAAGAATTTCTTCATGACAGTGACCCTCGTGAGGTGACATCCTGTGCAGTCACACTGCCCTCAACCCACTGCAATGCCTTGGTTTTCACCAGAAGTCACTTTTTCCCCTTCTCCCCTATCACTTGTCTTTGCTTTCTTTCTTTCTTTTTTTTTTTTTGCCTGCTCACCATTGTTTTTATTATTATTAGGTTCAGGTGTACAAAACAACATAGTGATGAGCTATTTACACACCTCACAAAGCAATAACCCCAGGACGTCTGCCACCCACCTGACACCGGATGGAGCTATCACAATACCATGGTCTGTATTTTCTATGCTGGACTTTACATTCTGTGACTATATATATTTTTTAATTATAGTGGACATTCAGTATTATTTTATATTAGTTTCAGGTGTACAGCATAGTGGTTAGGCATTTATATAATTTATGAAGCAATCCCCCCAGTAAGTCTAGTTCCCATCTGACACGATACATGGTTTTTAGAATATTATTGGCTATATTTCCCATACTGTATTTTACTTTTCCTATTTTTTATTCCAGTTGCCCTTGAAATTATATTCACATTAGGGAATCATCATAATACAAAGCTCATTTTGGGTATAACATGAATCCCCACATATGGAGATTGCGTGAAGGGGTTTGAAAATAACTTCCTCTTTTTTCATGGTCTTCTTCCAAGATATTGGACTCTGTAACCCCCATATTTGGGCCTGGGAAAGGGACAGGGCAAGGGGGCGGAATGCACAAGTCAACGTTGCAAGTTCCATGGTTTGCAAGTTTGCGATTTGCTCAAAGTCTAAGAATGTCAGCACTGCTTGCCGTCAGATTGCATATTCGATAAGCCCTCAGATTCCTTCTTTGCCAGGGAGGCAGCCTGCAGAAGCCAGGTGTCAGGGAAGCAGAAATAGGTGGTCTTCATGCTCTCTGGTATTATATCTGTGTAGAGAATACAGCTTACAACCGATTAGCAGACTCAACGTACACGGGGACGTGGTGAGAGTGATGCTCGCTGACATTATCAGCAGTGCCTGGAAGGGAATTTTCTTACTTTTTCCCTGTTCTTTCTTTCCAGAATTTTTTTGCTTTTATTCGTTTCTCTATATACCTGGCTATCCTCTATGCCGTGGCTGTTTATCTCCCTGAAATAGTTTTGCGTATCTAACCACATTAAATCCACTTATTTATTGTTCGTTTATCTCTGTGTGGTGTATCAAATGTTTATTTATAAGGCACTCATGTATCTAAAACGTACCTGATGGTTGCTCGCCTATTCTGTTCGCTGGCATGTGTCCGAATGGGCTATGCATATATTTGCGACACTCAGATAATAGACGTCTGTTGGTAAATATAACTATTTAGAAGCCCCAAAGAGGTTCAGAATATCTAAGAGGCAAAGAAAACATTTCTCTCCATCCAAAAGGTGCCGTAATACCCAGGAAAAATGTGCCCTAGCGTTGACTTTGAGTGTGTTTTTGAACAATGACAAAATCTGGCCGTGCTTACGAGTAGGTTAATCCCCTCTCTTAAATGCTTTCACTACCGTCCTCTTCTTGTGCCTCCCCCGTGTGTCTGCAGTCCATGAGCTAACCCAGATGTGTATGAAGTAACTGGGTTTCACTCAACACCAGCTCTTCAACACCCAATACAATGCTTCGAGGTCCACGGATATTGCTTGCGTGGCTGATATCTGCTTGGCCCCATTTGAACAAGGACGCTTCCTGTTCTACTCTTATAAGTTTATGCCTGGGATTATTCAAGTTTACCTCTATGTGGTCTTCAGACTGGTATGCACAAAGCATCCAATTACGGGACAATTTCTCCTGGTTGACTCCAACTCCCATGGGGGACCAGGGCCCAAGTCCCCGGTCCTCCGGGCACCTCCTCCGGCCTCCGGGATGGGCCAGCCCCCTCACAATATGCTCACCCTGACCACAAACCTTTCCTTCGTAGCACGTAGCATGGTTGCCGTTTTCTTGTGCTTCATGTGAGCCTGTGACTGCAGCCAGCCTGCACCACCACAGTGGGGCTGCCACCAGCTTAGCCTCCACAGCTGTTGGTGTCTTTGTTGTTTCTTCACCATTGTCATGTCTGCGCAGGCAGTTTCTGGCTGAGAGCAGTCACGCCATGAATGTTTGTGACTAAATGAATGAATCACTAAACTTCCAGGAAGCATCCATTTCTTTCCCAGGTCCTTTAACATGTATGGTGTTGTTATTCCAAAGCCTAGCGGGAGAAAACCCAAGAATTAGTCTAAGACTTGCCCATGATGGGAAAAGCAGATCCATACATCTGCCAAAGAGCAGGTGGTCAATAGATGTCTGTTGGATGGATGAAGTCATGGATGAAGGAATAAATCTGCAGCACAAACTGATATTGCTGTTGTCAAAATGGAGAAGTGTGAAGTACGCGCCCCCACACACACATACGGTCACTCATGTATTTCCTCCTCCCTCCACTGGTGTCTTAAGTCTTCAGGAGGAAAAATAACTAACAGCTACACGGTGGCGAGGGATTTAAGGCTGTGGTGCTCCTCTGTCGTCCGACTTCCCCTCCCTCCAGCTCTGACTTGGCTCCTGGAAACCCCTGCTCTCCTCTTTGTCACCCTCCACCTGTCTTGGGGTCAGAAGGAGGAAGCCAAGCCCTTTTGTCGTCACCAGCCTGGAGTGCCGAGGTTCCGTTCCCAGCAGACAATGAGTAGCCAATATCTCTGTTTCTGGCTGGACTTCTGGGCCAGCTGGGCTGTGACTTGAGACCTGGCTCCTGCCTTGGGGTCTCCCAGTGCCACAACCAAGGTCCCTGGGTCACATCCTCAGATTGAGGTTTGAGCATATTGTTGTCAGTGAGTTTCCCAGGACTGCCCACGACCAGGCTCCTGATGCAGCTGTATGTTATCTGTCTAGTGTCTCCATAGATCAGGCTGCCAAACAATATCATAGACTGGGGGCTTAAATAACAGAAACGTATTTCTCACCGTTCGAGAGGCTGCGGTTCTGAAATCAAAGTGCCCATGTTTGGGCTCTGCTGTGAGCTCTTTTCCTGGTTTTCTCTCATGGGGGGCGGGGGGGAGAGAGAGACAGAGAGACAGAGACAGAGACAGAGAGAGACAGAGGGAGAGAATCTATAAGGGCACTAATCTCATTGTGAGTCCTCCACCCTCATGACCTAATTACCTCCTAGTACCATCCTGTTAGAGGTTAGGATTTCCACATGTGGATTTTGAGGCGGCATAAACATTTGTCCATAGCACCTCATAAGCTCCATCTGGAGATCTCGGGGCAGTGTCACAAGTGCCTGCAACAGGCAGCGTGAGGCATCCCCTCCACACCAACGAGGACTTGGAGTAGCTACAGTAGCCCGGCTCCTCCGTCCAGCTAACAAATAATTATCAAGTGTGTTTTGCTTTGGGCACCGGGGCTTTAGAAGATAGAAAACAAGGGCCTGTCCTCAGGGAGCTTACTTTCCAGTGAGGGGAGACAGACAGTAGATGAGTGTATAAGGAAATCATCTAGGGAAGAGTGCTACCGAGCATATCAAACAGGGTATGAATTTGTGTGGGGAGCAGGAAGCCATTTTAGACGGAGCTGAGAACTGACACGTATGTGGGAGCCAGTGATGTGAATATTTCGGAGAACAGTGTTCCCGGAAGGGGGAGCAGCAAGTGCAAAAGTCCTGAAGCTTAGTTATGGCATTGATCCATCCCTAGGGGGTGTAAACTAATATGCTGGTGTGTTTTTTAAAGCCACAACCATGACAAATAGCAAATACATTCAGGGCACCTCTTGGATTCTAAGTTGCTCTCGTTCTCACGTTCTGGCCAAGCTGTGAACAAATTCAATATGGTTCTCTCTGCTTAATCCAGCATCATTCCAGGATTTTCCTCAATCCACTGACTTTATGTTCCGAAATAGCTGAAATGACAGCCAGAGAGTAGAAGTACGTATTTTCGCAAAGTCACGTCCTACTCACGTTACGGTCAGCTACACAGAGAGCGGCAGAATTACCACTCAAGAGGACTGTAGAACGATGCAGTCCTGGGTTTTGCTCTTGATCACAAGTGTTTGATTGGCTCCCTCAGAGAATTTACCGGTGCATTCGTGGGGTAAAAGAAACATCCAGGTAGATCAGCCAGATGCTTTTGAAGGCTCTGCTGTACTAGTAAATGGTTCTTATGAAGCAGCATATCGATAGTTCAAAGGTGAGTAAGGAAAGACATTTGATAAAGATTTGGTAGGAAACAAATGGTTTTAAGTATTAAGCTGGTGGGGTAGGAGGACAAAGAGTTAAAATATGGCAGAGAAAAAAGAAGAACAATGCTAGTGTCTTATGTCAGGTTCCCTAGAAACAGAGCCTGAGGCAAGGATTTGGGTACAAGTGATTTATTGAGGGAGTGGTCTCAGGAAAACCTGTAAGGCAGGGCTGAGGGACGGTGTGGTCCCAGGTAAAGCCTAACTTTCTTCTGAACCACAGACAAAGAGCTCTGAAGCATAAACTCCAGTGGAGTTTTCCTCCTTTGAGGCAAGAAAGATGGACTATTGTATCCCAAAGTCAGTCAGTCAGCGCTTGTGCATGTCAGGGAAGTGTCTTAGCCTCTCAGGTAAGGCAGGACCTGTCAGCCTCTGAGGATGATTCTCCTGGGAGGGGCAGCTGTGAACAGCCAGCAGCTCCCACTCACAGCTGTGGGATGGCTGCACCAGAAGGAAATCTATGGGGTACCCACAGAGTTTCCTGCACCTAGCTTTTCTCCCCCAGAAGGGCTATCTTTCCACAAAATAAAATGTATCCATTCATTCATTTAATTATGTTTACTGAGCACCTACTATGTCTCAGAAATTAGTATTACAACAGAGAGCAAAATGGACCTGTTTGCCATTATCACCAAACTTAAGCCAATGAGAGAGACACGACCAAAGCAGCCATTGTGAGAAATGGTGGTAAGTGTGATGGTAAGAGAGGTTACATTTTGTGGGAGCTCTTATTAGGAGTCCTAAATCCAGTCTAGGGGAGAGAGTCTAGAGCTGTGCTCCCAATATAGTTGCCACATATAGTTACTGAGCACTTAAATTGTGGCTAAATGTGTGCTGTGAGCGTTAAATACTCCCGAAGTTTCAGACTTAGTATGAAACATAAGCATGGGAAAGATTTCAGTAATAATTTGTATACGAATTACGTGTTACAGTAACACCATTTTAGATATAGTGGGTTAAATAAACTGTATTATCAAAACTAATTTTTGCTTGTCAGTATGTACTTGTGGCTGCTAGAAAACTTTGAATTGCACACGTGGCTCGCTTTGTAATCCCATTGAATAGCATAGGTCCCGGGGTTTCTTGAAGCTGCCTTTCACGCCTTCAGCCTCACAGACATGCTTACTGAACAAGCCACACTAGTTAACATGGATATCTGCTGAGTCTGTCCTTATGGTGACGAGCATGCAGCCAAGTTGCTCCAAGTTTACTGTTGGGCACTTCCAAGTGTTGGAGACCACTGTGTTTTGTGTTGTTTTGTTTTTAATAAGCCCCTCTGATGATGGAGTCCGCTCTGTGTCTCCCCATATCCAAAGGCTCTTGAAAACGCAATTTCCCCCCCATCCCACCCCGCCTTCCAGATCACTGAAGTTTGACTAAACAGAGTTTCCATCCACCACAGATATAATTCTCATTTCATCATCCCTTTTTTTCTCTTTTCTACATGATACGAGCATGAATGTAAATCTATAGATTCAAGAGTGAAGAGGCAAAGAAATATAAATGGTTTGAAGTGAGGCTCTTTTCAAGTAATTTCTCCCCCGAACCTAGTAAGATGTCACTCCATGAGAGATTTCCCCAGCACAGCAACACTAGAAAGTATGATAATCGTTCAAAACATAATTGAAAGATTTCAGAAGTTGAACTGGAAGCATTTTTTGTCAGTTTATTGCAAGTATTTTGTATCTGTAAAAAAAAAAAAGTTTATGAAAGTTCTATGACAAGAAGATAAATTATGGAACTGTAAGAACAGGGAAATAAATGGATTCTGGAGACTGACAAACAGCAAATGACGAGAACATACAATTTTAGAACACAAGAAAAGGTAACTAAATTTGAAAAATTGCATTAGTGTATCATTTTCTGTATACCAGCCATTAGAGGGAAAAAATGGAAATTACACCCTGTAACAAAGTAAAAATGTTTTCAGTGTTTAAAGGTAATTTTGTAATACTGCTACTATTACTTAAACTCTTACCTCTTATGAAAATCCGAAGACAGGACCCCTGGTGATACATCCTGTGTCTTAGGCAAAGAGCAACAATTTGAATTCCATTCAAATACATTTGTATTTTGCCAAGTGCTATCAAGCCCTGAGTTGCATAATTTGCCATATAAATGAAATAGATACTTTTCCTGCACACATTTATCACTCTACTGTGAGCTTCATTACTGACAATCAAATCAGAGAAGATGTACAAAATTGTCATGATGTACTTATTTTCTCATGATATTCGATACAAATAGTACTTCTTTAAAAATGGCCTTTTTTTTTCTATTTGCCACATTTCTGCTGTCTTTTCAGAATCTTACCTAAGTTCCAGTGATAGACTTCCCTTCCCCCCCACCCCCAGCTAATATGTAGGACTCCTTGGAAAATGTATATTTCTATTTGGGGAAAAATTAAAAGTACTTCAATCACTCAAAAGCAACATTATTTACAAGTACAGTGGTACCTCGGTCTTCGAACGTCTCCGTTGATGAACATTTTGGTTTACGAACGCTGTAAATTTTATGGATCTATGGTATCATTAGATTCATGCTAAATTTGAAGCTTTAGGGGTTGATTTTAAAGGTCTGGAACGGATTAATCCATTTTGCATTACTTTTTATGGGGAAACTGTGCCTCGGTTTTCAAACATTTCAGAACTCGAACCGTCTTCCGGAACGGATTATGTTTGAAAACTGAGGTACCACTGTAGTTCTTTAACTGTTACAACTGTTACTCCCTAGATAAGTGTGTGTGTGTGTGTACTATGTGAAGGTGTTTGTGAAAACAATCCATTCTATCTCAAATTTCCTGTCTTTGAAATCATATACATCCCATCACTGAATCATCTTAAGGATTAAATTTAGATTCATAACAACAAATGCCCAAAATCTAGTCACAAGAAGTAAATGAGGTAGCGGGCTAGAAATGCATAATCCACTGTGTCTAGCTTTTATGTTTTCACCTTGAATAGCATCATGGGTACAGAGAAGTTTTAGTCTAAGAGATTCAAGAACAGGAACAATGACAGCAGGCAGTTGGCACGCCACATTTAATTGGCAAGACATAGGGAACAGTGGCAACTGTGGTGGGCTGCAGAACACACTGTGCCTCCAGGGGGCGCAGCTGCTCCCAAGTCCAGCTCAGTTTTCCACGAGGAATGCTAATTTTTTCTTTATTTCTTTTCTAGAGAAGCCAGATGCCTGGTAGCAGGTGGGGGATGGGGGTGGGGTTTATTTCTTGATTTTCAAAGGTTGATGACATTGTTAAAATGTGTATAAACATCTAGCAAGCCAAAGAAAATGCATTACCTGGCCAGATACAGCCGGAAGAGTGTCAGGGTGTGACTTCTGTGGAAAGGTCTTCTCCAAGGGTCTGATCCCCATGTAAGGATAATGGAGTCTGTCCTAAATCTCATTATCTCTCTACTTTCCCTCCTAGGATATGATCTATTGGAGATGAGGTCATCTATTGACAGATATTACTTGAAATGTCATCTACTTTAGCTGCACAGTCTCCTCCACTTCTCTTACCAGTATAGGTGGTATTTGGACCTGAAAAATAGTTATTTCTCCTATCAACAAAAACATCACATCATTACTATCCAGTGAGTCTGAGTTTTAGGGCAACAAACTAAAGATTTAAAAGGAATATCACTTTCATTTTTTAGACTTCAAGTTAAATTCTATTTTCAGCCAGGTGAACAGAACATTTTAACTCCAATTTGTTACAGGGCCCTTTTCCTCTAAAGCTGAACTCGCAATCCAGATATTATGCCAGCCCGAGATGTCTGAAAGGACGAGGGGCCAGCTCTTTGGGTAAATGGTAAGCCCCTGGGGTTACCATGACACGTCTGTCACAGCAGTCACGGAGCTCTCTGTGGCATCTGGGCCATGCTTGGCGCACAGACATCGTTCTGCTTCTGGTGTCCTGGCTGCTTAGACACACCAGAGGCAGCTAATCCCCGGGGTGTTGGCTTCCATTAGCTAAGCAGCTTTCCTTCCTCCCTTTTCTCGCCTCCTCCCAGCTCAACTGTAACCTCTTTTTTGATCTGGGATGGGGACAGGGAAGGTAGCGTAGAGGAAGACCCACTCAACTCTAAATTCTGGCCAAATCCTTTTTCTTTTATTTCTGTTACAAATCCTCTAAGTTTCTCTAGGGGGTTAGGCTTTTGGAGATAAAAGCTAAGGAGAGGTAGAGAGTAGTTCTACATTCTCCTCTACCACATCCCTTCCCTGAGGCAATGAACACAATTGATAAAGGATTAGAGACAACACACAGATTGATTTCTCAGGAAAGTATCCCACTGCAGTAAATTTCAGGATCTCCACCCACCTCTACTTGTTGGTTAGCAACTCTCTGCTAGGGACTTAGTAGGTATCTTATTTATTTGTCAAGGCAACATTGTGAAGTTAATACTATGTGTGTCAGTTATCTATTGACAGGACAGTGCTGCATAACAAATGCCCCCAAACCTCATTGACACAAAACAATAAACATTTATTTAGCTCACCAGTCTGTGGGGGTCCAACTTATTGAGACTGGGCTGGGCTGCTTTCAGCTGGCCCCACTGATAAATCTATGGTCAGCTTCCAGATCCGCTCTGCTGATCTTGGCCGGGCTCCCTCACGTGCTTGGGGATTGGCTAGCTGTTGGCGGATATGGGACAGCCTCAGCTATGAGGGCTGGGACAACTTGGCCCTATACCAGCTAGCTCTCATCATCCAGCAGTCTAGCCTATGCGTTTTCTTCTTGTAGCAATGGCAGAGGGAGAAAGTGAGCATGCCTGGTCAAGTAAACAATTTTCAGTTTTCTGTTTTACATAATACTGGCTAGCATCCTGATAGATAATGTAAGTCACGTGCCAAGCTGGGAGTCAGAAGTGGGGACACAATACAGTTGGCTGGCCAAGGGCATACACAGAGGGAGGGCGGAAGTATTGGGGCCCATAATACAAACACTATCCCTTCTCCTGAATCAAACCGGAAACTAGGAGCAATGAGCCTGGATGTAAAGACGCTGAGCTTTGAACCCATGCCTGCCTGACTCTAAAGCTGCACTCCTAACCACATGATTCTGCTGCCTTAATTTTTAAAAGGAGCTTATAAAAAGGATTCTCCATGTTCAGGCAGCATCTTCCAGGCCAAATGGAGTGTTGAGTAATTGCCTGCTTAATATGGTTGATAGAGAAAGCAAACTTGAAGCCAAAACACTAATTTCCCGTAAACATATGTAATCATCTTAATTTTCTCTTTGCCTCTGTTGACAGAGCTTGGGGAAGACAACTCCTTTTTAGCATCAGCCAGTGTTTCCCTGAGAAGCAGCATGTTAGGAAATGGGGTTGGCATTCTCTCCTTCTAAAACAGTCTATTTTATGTAATTCCACTGTCTTTCCTGGGCTGGCCAGTTCCCCTCACCAGGGGTCTTTCTGACTTGACATAGTTCTTTTACCCCGTGGGTTCAAACCCTTGTCCTCATTTGCAATGAGACGCCTGTGTCTTGGGTGATTTGTGACCCAGGTTTAATTCCAGTCACCTGAATCCATTCAGGGGATGAATTTTGTATATAATGAAAGAGTAAGGTGAGCAGGCTGATGTCTGTGTTAGGACCAGCTCATTGATCAGTAATTGGCTTGTTTCTCAGGGCGGTGTTGTCTTACTCGGGCAGGCGGGTTACATTTTCAAAGAACAAAATGCAGACCCAGCACAGGATGAGTTTCCTCTGTGGGTTGACATGACCAGAAATTGCCAGTTTGGCTTTATGGGACTGTAAAACTTTTTAGAGTATGACATGAGGTCCGGATTACAGATTCAAATGAAAATCATAGTAATAATGACAGCAGCTAAAATTCCCCGAACCTCTATCATATGCCAGGAACCGGGATAAACTCTTTCCGCGCGTTTCATCTCCACGACCATCCTAAGATGTTGATACCACTATATGCCCATTTTACAGCTCCCAATACTGAGGGTTTAGGTGACTTCCTTTCCCAGAGCCACATTGCCAGCCAGGAGTTGGCTCAGCACATGACGGTTAAGAGCAGGATGAGCAAACTTTGTCTGTGAAGAGCCAGATAGTAAATATTTTAGGCCTTTGCAAACCATGTGGTCCCTGCAGCAACATTGTCTGCCACAGGCAGCCATAGACATTGCCTTTACACATGGGTGTGGCTGTGTGCCAATAAAACTTTATTGACACAAACAGGTAGCTCGCAGGCTTTGGCATGCGTTACCATTGCTTCCAAGCTGTATCACTTTGAGCAATGTGCCGAACTTCTCTTGAATCTTAATTTTCTCTTCTAAAAACGGAGGATGGTAATGATCACAGTACCTACTTTCTGGGGTGACTTTGAAGACTGACTGGATGTTGCCTACAGCACCCTAATTCCTATTTTTGCTACTGCTGTGCGAGGCAGTGGAGGGGAGAGAAGCGCATTTTCTCCTGGCTTTAGGGCTCACCTTTCCCGCTTACCTGCTGCGTGACCTTGGGCATGTGACTTAACACCTCTGAGTCTCAGGTGCCTTTTTTGTAAAGCAGAGGATCGTAAGGGGACAGATCACACAGAATCGTTAGAAAGATGAAATGGATTTAACACGTGCAAAACATTTGGAACAATGCCTGGCACATGGCAAGCACTGTAGACATGCTTGCTTTTATTTTTATAATTATTATTATTTTCATTTTTATTATTAT
Organism: Rhinolophus sinicus; assembly: GCF_057876585.1. Taxonomy (NCBI): domain Eukaryota; kingdom Metazoa; phylum Chordata; class Mammalia; order Chiroptera; family Rhinolophidae; genus Rhinolophus; species Rhinolophus sinicus. The sequence continues at coordinate 7,161,620 of NC_142513.1, read as the reverse complement.
TAGATAATCAACATCTGAGCCCGAGTATGCCTGACTTCCGGCTGCCTGCTCTTTCCCATCGCACGCTTCCAGTGTTTTTAAGGGACCCCTTGGTGATTGGGTAAAGCCTACGGGCCCCTTGTCAGAATACTGTTTTTAAATGCATGAAATAAAAATAATAAAGATTGTCCCCCCAAATCCAACTATATGAAAATGTAGTTATCAAAATATTTTTACACAGACTTTGATGTAGTTATGAAGGTACTTCTTTAACATATTAAATAACACTATCCTGAGGCCTGATAACTCCTATAATCCTGAAAAAGGAAAAAAAAACTTAGTGATATTTCATTATTTCTGTATCAGCTGTAATACGACATGAAGATATCTGGATGTGGAGTGGAGCTAAAGTTCCAGAGCCCACAGTTTGGTGCCTGCATTGATAATTGACGAAATGCTAAATTTCCGGTAAAGGTTGTGGGGGGAAAAAATGAATTCACACTCACAACATGTGTGAACTCAGAGCCCTTGAGGTCCACGGGCATCCAGGTCAAGAACCCCTGTGCCTACTGCCTCCCGAAGGAGCCATTTTAAAGAAAGAATAACTCTAAAAACCATGAGTTTTCATGGAGATGACTGTTCCTTGCAGCTTGGTTTTATAGCACATGCACGGAGACTGTGTTTGGCAGAATGGATGTCCGCAAGGAGAGCAGACGCTTCCTGTGCCTGTGTGCTCGTGAAGCCCTCATCCTCTGCTGTATGAGCAAGAAATCGGGGGCTGTGCTGTCCCCCTAATTTGATGCCCTACGTGGAAAACGATTGTCACTGGGACTGAGCCAGCGAGAGGAAATGGAAACATGATACCACTGACCTCATCCAAAAAAATAGCTATTGTCACAGGCCGGAGATGCTGAATATTTGTAGGATTGGGGAGAAATATATTTGTTAGTGAAATGGAGCTTACTGTGGAGTGAGTCAAGGTGAGTTATTTGTCAGCCGACTGGAGGAGGTTTATGCAATATAGTATTATTGAGCGGGGCTATTAACAGAGTGAATTGCTATTGTGACATGCCATTAAATTGTTTTTAGTGTCCACAAAGGTATCATTCAGGAGCTGCCAGGGTTAGTAACAGAGTTGTATTTTTGGTGGACAGTAGCAGATCTCAAAACAAAATAGCATATTTTACAGAAAAGTGAAATATGGTCGAAGCCGGAAGTCCGCAGACAATGGAGTCTGGACAGCCATTTGCAGCTACTTGACAAGGGGCCCTCCAGAATCCCAACAGGCTCTGTGGGCCCCATTGTGTGTGTAGCTGAAGCTGAAATCTGAGTGATCCATCAGGAAGGAGATGTGAAGAAGTGAGATGAAGAGAGGAATCTGAATTTGGGCTCTCTCAGAATGTTCCGTCTTGTTCGTGATGTATCCCCAGCATTTCGCAGAGAGGTTGGCTCAATTTCATTATTTGGTGAAAAAAAAAGAAAAAGAAAAGGAAGAAAGGAGAGCGTGATGGAGGGGGGGTAGGGAGAGATAGATAGATAGAGAGAGAGAGAGAGAGAGAGAGAGAGAGAGAGAGAGAAGCCAACTGACCTACGGGTGGTAGAGATACACATATAAATCCACGTACACATGAACACGCATTGATTCATTTTCTTTTTTTCAACAACTATTTATTGAGTGCCTACTAAGTGCCAGCCCCTGTGCTAGGTACTAAAAATGTATGTTTAATGAGACAGAAAAGATCCTGGCTCTCAGATGACTTGTATTCAAGTGAGAGATTCAGAGAATAAAAATGAAATCAAATTAGCTTCTTTCAAGATAGCGCTGAGTATTATAAAGAAAACAAACAAACAAACGAAAAACACTGTAGTGAGATAGAGGGTCTCTAGAAGGAAGGGGCTACTTGGCGTAGGATGGTGACATTAGCCCTGAGACCCGGCTTGATGACACAGAACTAACCGTGGGAAGATCAGAGGAGGCTGTCGCTTGATTGAGGGCTTCCTGCATGTCAGCCACGTGCTCAGTTCTCTGCAGCCACTATTTCATGTAATCTGCACACCAGTGCTGGGAAGGAGAGAGTATGTAGAGCAATTTCACAAATGACAAGGAAGGAAGGGGGGCTCAGAGAAACAAAATGACTTACCCAAAGTCACAGAGCTGTTAAGAGACAGGCAGGATTTCAGCCCTGCCCTGCCGGAGCCCAGGCCTCAGGGACCAACCAGGCTGCCACGTTGCCTCAGGATAAAAGGAAGCTCCTAGCTCATGGTCACACACATTAGGGAAGAAGACTTTCCACTAAGAGCGCTGTTCTTCGGTTTGCAAGTGAGGGGTGTTTTCAATGCCATCGTGGGACTGTTTTCTGGCTGGTCACCTGGCTTCGTCCCTGAAACTTGCTGTTGATCACGCAGATAGTAGATGACACCTTGAGTCTGATGCATAAATAACCCTGAAGAAAATGTACATTGTACCCATATGGTCGAATAACTGAGTCGTCTTCCCAAATTAGATAAGGAAGGGGAAAGGGACCTGGATCTTAAGGAAAACACATTCTTCTATTGTAGAAATTGTCTGCGTCTCACTTAGGATGCATCTTCTCACAGCGAGGGGTCTTACGAGCTAAACTGTGTCGACTGTCAGAAAAACAGTGTAATTTTAGCATCCACCAGCCACCCCACTTCTGCCTCAGGGTGTTGGTTTTCTTGTTTGTTTCCTTGTCAGCACTCACTTTGTCCCCTGGGGCCATTGGAGTTCATATTTATTATTATTGTTCTTTCTTTGTTTTTGTTTATATTTTAAGACAGTAGATTGCTACAAAATGTTGGTGTATGTATGTTAAAACATCTTAATCGGTTACTAAAGAAATGCAACTTAAACCACAAAATACCATTATTATTATGATTACTATTATTGTTTTGGCTATCAAATCAGCAGTGTAGGTTTACGTCAATGTCTAGTATTGGGGGTTCAGGAGAAGTCAGCATGGACACTGTCACATATTACAGAGGGAAGTCCAAATTGATAACACCCTCTGGAGAGCACTTTGGTAATATAATATATCAAATGCATCTGAAGTGAACGTGGCCGTGACATGATAATTCAGTTCGTAGGACTTTAGTAGAAGGATATCCCCATAAAGATATGGGTAAAATTATATCCAGTGATTTATAGTATCGGGAAAAACTAGAAACAACTGCAACGTCCAATAATAAGAGGTTGGTTATTTTTAAAAATGGTGAAACTTTACAATGGATTATCACCCACTATTAAAAACCCATGCTCATAAAGCAAAGCGTTCCCAGGACATAAGTAGCATGAACAAAAAGTCAGATTCTAAAACCGTATGTACGTTATGATTCTATAATATACTATATCCATTTATAGCTCTAGTATAGCTATAGATAAACGTAACTAGATAGAGTGATAAAGGTGTTATATTATTATGTAATATTGTTATGTTATGAGAGGGTTTATCATAGGTGTTTTTTAAAAAATATTTTTCTATCACTGCCATGTTTTCTCCATGACTTCTTGTTAGAATCATGAAAAAACATACGCACACACACAGTGAATGAAGGTCAGTGTTTAAGGTCCACACTTGGCCCTCAGTTTACCCAGTGCAGCTGTGGCACGTGCTGTCACCTTTCACCTTTGAGGACCTTGGCCTTCTGCCAGGTGGTCCGGTCTCCCATCCCCCACCTCTGGCTCCTGGCACCCTTCTGCTTCCTGTTGCTTTGCCGCATCCATCCCTGATCTGACTCACCAGGTTCTCGAAATGTTGTGTCCCCAACCCTTTGTCAACAGTTTCAGAGAAATTGTGCCAGCTTTATACTCATTTCCTTTTTGGAAGGGAAGCCGACAAAAGGCTTTCTTAGAGATGTGGCATCCTGTTTCTTATTAACTCCCATCAGGGGACAGGGAGCAGTAGCAAAAAAAGAAAGAAAGAAGTGTTCAGCTCTGTATCACTGATACTGGCTCGGTGTGTTTACTCATTAATGATAGTTATTAATTTCTTAACACTGGGATTTCAGTCCACGGAAGCCTTGAGAAGTGGTTACGTGTACTGGATGTGAACGATATCTCAGTAAAGCTGAAAGGGGGAAAAATAAAAAAAAGAGAGAGAGAAAGTTATAGGGCAAGGGAGAGCCAGAGCCCAAAGTGACTTTTTTTGCTTTTCTTTTTAAGTCACAGGGTTGACTGATTTCAGAGGAATTTATAGGTTGCAGAGCAGGGTGGTTCGTGGAAAAGATCTCAGGTTCTGGACTCAGAATACCCTGGTTTGAACCCAGGCCCTGCTCTTATTGGTTTTGCTACCTTGCACAGAGACTGTATGATTTACGAATTAAACCTTGCTCTCAGTAGCCAGACAACGAGTTCTAATCCCAGCTCGGCAATTTCTAGCTGTGTGGCTTCAGGCAAGTCACTTGAACTCTCTGAGCCTCCTATGCATGCAAAATGGAGGAAATGCTCTCTTCTTCTGCAGGTTTCAGCAATATCATATATGAAGCCCGGACATACAGATGATGCTTCCTAAGCAGTGATTACATTATCGCTTTCAATGATAATGCTCTTATTCTATGTAGTCCTCTTGCAAAGAGGGAGAAAGAAACAAGGAGCTGAGAAAGAGGAAAGGCTAAACCAGATGAAGCTGTTGAGTGTGCTCACACCCGACAGAGACGTCCGGCACATGCGAGGCTGTTCCGTGTTTTGTGTTTTTGTGAAACACGAGGAAGTCACCGGGACATCTGTGTCGGCATGTGTGTGCGCCGCTCCGTATTAGATTACATGTTTTAGGACAATAAATCAGTGAGAGCAAAAGTAATAAATAATGCATGCTGAAAATGTGATCATGTTTATTAAGAAGCAATAGGCTTGTCATCTTCATTTTCTTCTTCAGTGATTCTCCCCTCTGAGGGTTCGCTCTTCAGGGACTCCCTGCAATTTAGCTGGAGGCCATTCTCTGATGCTTGTTTGCAAAAATACCTGCTTTGCAAAAATAAGTTAAAAGCTGAGCGTCCAGGTCCTCTGATGAGTCTCCCATCAAATCCATCTCCTCATTGGAGATGGCTTCCTGGCTGCGAAAGCTGCGGAGCAACAAACCGCCTCGCCTCACATCTGCATATTTGGTGCTTTCCCACACTGTTCTCACTCCCGTCTCTCTGTGGTGAGTGTGTAAGAAGAAGTCTCTTTAGGTTTCTGGGTTTTGGAAAAGAAACAAAAAGAGGGAAAAAAAAAAAAAAACTAACTTTTCCTTTTGCTAGTAACTTGCAGCTGTAAAACAGTATGTTGACATGAGTGCATTGTGACATCCAAGGACTTTAATTGGAATTGCATTTTAATCTGTTACTGTTCACCCATTTGCACTTGAATGACCCTTAAAAAGAAAAAAGAAAAAGGAAAAGAAAGAAAGAAAGAAAAAAAAAGAACCACACTGGCAACCTCCATCTTCCAGGGGCTATGAAAGCACAGCAGAGTGTGTTGTATTTGGAAAGAGAAAGAAAAGAGAGGGAGCCACATGAGACTGATAAACTGGGAGAGATGGAGAGAGAAAGTAGAGGGAAAAGAAGGGGGCAAGAGAGAGGGAGAGAGAAGGAGCAGAAAGAATGGACTTGTACCTGCTCAGCGCTTGACTGGAAGGTGCCCGTGACCCCTGCCATCTTTCTGGCCTCAGTCTTCTCGAGGCTCTTTGAGAACGAAATGATAAATCGGACCTGGGTGGCAACGGTTCCACTGCCCTCACGATTTAATGTTAGCGGCTTATTCTTCCCTTGACCGCCTTGTCAGTGTCCCTTCCGCTGTCAGTGTCCTGGGTTCTGAGAAGGTTCCATCCTTGAGAATGGCGCTAGCGTGGGCTTTAAGGCAAGAGGCGATTTCTGTTTTTCTGAAACGCCTTAAATCTGCCCTCCCTATCCAGGTGACTTCTCTCGTTCCCTCTTACCCCTGGTGACTGCTTAGGATCCTCAAGGGAAGAAATTCTCCTTCTAAACGCAAATAAATAAATAAAAAGCCCCCCTCTATTTCTCTCTATCTCTCTACTTCCATTGCCTCCTTCTGTTCCTACCGAGTCTCTGTTTCTCTGTGCTCCCTTCTTGCTGCCATATCCTCATCCCAAGACCTGCCTTACCTTCTTAAGGTACATGTATGACGTCACTGTAGCATCGTGTGCCAGACCCAGTGGGATTGAAACAGATTCACTAAATAGCAAATTTCTCGTGTGCAGAATCCATGTTTAATTTGCTTGTCCTGACATACGGTACTTATCAGGATTTTATGTCCACTCCAATTTACCTGCGAAAGTCATTTTTACTCTCTTTTCAGACCCCTCATTTCCCTCATCCTTCCTCTCCTCTTCTTTCTCCACCACTCTTTTTCTCCCTTTCATTGCATGTCTCTCTCGTGCCCTCCTGTTCTTCTCGCCCGGCCCCTGCTAGCACTTGTTTGGGTTACGAAGGTAATACTCTGTGGCGTTTATGGTATTCATTGCTCTGCCTTCCTGGCCTTCTGCTTCCTCCAGGCTGTGAGTCCAGTCCCAGAATTCCTTACCCAGCACCCACCCTTTGAGCCCTGAGATTCTCAGTTGCTCACCTTCCTCCAGCTGGGCTTCACTTCGTCCCGCCTTGACCAGCGCCATTGCTGCCTTTCACATGACCCCCATTTATTTCTCAACTGGGCCCTACACCCAGAAGCTCTGATCTGCTGCTTCCTCTCCGTTTCCTGTCATTCATCTCCTTTTCCCCGTGGCTCAGCCGCTGGTGGAGAGCCACAAGGACAGTGTACCCCACTGGAGCCAGTACCTCCCCAACCTGTCTCTGTTCCTTGTGACCTGTCACTTCGGCAGACACAGCCTTGCCCCAGGGGTAGGTTGGAGACACGCCATGCAGAAAATGCAACCCCAATTTCTGTTGAAAGAAACTCTAACAAAGAACAAGGTAACACCAGTGGGCAGCGAGTTCCATCCTCCACAGAGAGCTTCGATGGGTAGCTCTGTTTAAAAATAGTAGTTTTACATTTGTTACTTCTATTCAGTCCTATGTATAGTCAGTGTTCCGAGGAAAACCAATAAACATCAACGGAACAATCTAGCCATTCCAACAAATGCTATCACATGGCCAAATATAGTATTGGGCAAATCGTCCAACTCTGGAGATTGTGGGATCAAAGGCAGTGACTCTCTGCGTTCTTGACTCGTCCTTATCAGCATTCCTGACACTGCCTGTGGGGTGTTCTCAGGACCAAAAGGTCTGTTGAGCCGAACCCGCTGACGACGAGAACAAATAGATGCGAACAGTCTGTCCTCGGAGGATCTTTTATTATAAGAATGTTGGCCTTGCATTCCTTGATAGATTTGTTTCCATTTCTCTTTAAAAAAAAATTAGGCCACATGTTTCACGGGCAAGTATTTGATCCTATCTGAAGGCACAAACACCCATGAAGGCACTTGGAAAAATTAAAACCATTCTACTCAACTGAAAGGTCCGTGAGGCCACCCACCCATGGGCCTCAGGTTTCTTGCCTATAACGTGGGCATGACTCCAGGCCAGGTGAATGTGTGGACTCTGTGAAATAACACATAAAGAGGTGCTCTGTGAACCCCAGCGCCTGCTCACCGTAAAGGTAGGGTGTTGCTATCCTCATCTCTACCTGGAAAATGGAGCAATTTATGATGTTTTCTTTGAACCTGTCCAACAAGGAGTGTTTGGGTTGGATTAGTCAATTAATGTTAGCAAACCACAGGGAGATATTCAACTGAAAGGTTTTGTATCAAAGATAACAACTTGTTTTGTGTGTGTGTGTGTGTGTGTGTTTTCTGACACTGCAGAATTTCCAGTGTTTGTTTTACCTGGAGCATTACATGCCTCAATAAAGATTATCTAGCAATTTCGCACCTTTTCTTCCGCCTGCTTACAAACTGAAATAAGGGGAGGTGGACATCTTGAAAGGGGTACTTGTGTATCTCAGGGTCTATGACTCGTCGGCTGTATCTTCTGAATGAGATACACCCTCTACGCATTACTCTGAAACCTGCTTTTCCTTTTCAGGGATGTAGCACGGCCAGGTTTACAGCTCTGTAGCCACGTCGCCATGTATGTAAATCTATTCTTTATGCAAGTGTACATATGCATGATTTTATGTAAATAAGATCATGCTGTAGGTGCTGCTTTTATGTTTTAGGTGGTCATTTTTTTCCCCTTTTGTGTGCTTGACTCTCCCATTTCGGGCCCCAGCGATGCTCACAGCACCCTCCCTCACCCACCCCATGCCGTCATCCAAGCAGTAACCTGGAGGAACCTACTCCACACGCACATAATTTATACGGTGGTATTTACACTCGCCATTTCCTCCTCAGGTCCCTCTCTCTCACAGAGGCGTGTGGCTCTGCTTTGTTTTTCCTTTTTTCTTTTCTTTTCTTTCTTTTTTTTTTTGGGGGGGGGGTGGGTCTGTGTGTGAAATGGAATGCATCTTCTAAAAAGGAAGATTTTATACTTGTTTGAGTGCTTCTTTTTTTAACCTGTTAAATTATCTTACAGTCCAATTGACTTTTTCTGGTGTTGTCCAATTCTGTGAATTTTCATTTCACGTATACATCTGTCCTGTGGCCACACAACCAGCATGGAGAAGAGTTCCATCACTCCCCATATCTCCCTCTTCCTTCCGTCTGTGGTCACACCCTCCCTCCGCCCCACCTCCCTGTCACCCACTGATCTGTTCTCTTTCACTGTAGGTTTGTCTTTTTGATACTGTCTGTCAGTGGAATCCTACAGTAATGAACCTGTGGGGACTGGCTCCCTCATGCCACATGAGGCCTTTGTGATCCAAGCTGGTTCTCGCATGCGTCTTGCCGATCCGCGCTGGGGAATGCTCCCTTGTGTGGACGGACTGCAGTGTGTTTGTCTGTGCTCCCCAGAGGACAGGCTTCATAACGGTGCGAGCGAAGTATGTGTGTTTTAGGGTTCCAGTCCGGGTACTTCAGACTTAGGTGGAGAGTTTAAGATGAGTGCGTGAATTTACCAAATTAACATGCTGAGAAAATCAAGGGATGGATGGGGGAGCTCATCGGTAGGAGAACTTACAATTCAATGGAGCCTAAATTTCGGCAGGTGAACTACCCGGCAAAACCAAAAAACAACAAAAGCCATTCCATCGTTTATTGGCTGCGTCCTACCTGCCAGACGCTGTGCTGGAAACTTCCCACCGAACATGTCGTGAACTCTCCTCACACCTGCAGCAGTAGGCGTTCTCACCCCTGTTTTAAGGGACAGAAATATGAAGTTCCTCTTCAGGTGACACCCAAAGCAGGTGGTCCCACTCCGGTCTCCATAGGCGTCGTCCACCCAACCTCCCTCCCAAGCACTGGAATTTTCTCTTGGCTCAAGTGAGAGTTTCAAGTCTCTTTTCACTCTGTAGTTTAAATAAATGTAATGTTATAGTTTCTTTTCATTCCTTTAAGTGAGGCAAATTGCGTTCCCCAAAGAAAGGCATCACATTCCGCTATTCCATGAAAAGATCGACTGAGCAAGAAAGAGGAGGAAAAAGAGGTTAGGATTTTTTTGTTTCCACCTAATTTTTCTTTCTAACTGATTAAAACGACTGCTAGGATATTGCCCCCCCCCCCTTCTTTCTTGTTGAGTGAAGATACTCAGTTCTTACGGACAGAAGCCAAAGGAGGGAAAGAAATGATCCATTATCTGGTCAAACAATAACACAGTAGAGATGGCTCATGGGGAGGGCGGGGTGGGGACACTTCTCCTGTGTCTGCTCCCCGACCACCGGGAGTGTGAGGATGGGATACGGGGTCCTGAAAAATTAAATTACGGGAAGTGAACCAATTACCTACTTCACTTTCCCACTGTAGTTATCTCCTGGTGATTATTCTTTTGCGTTTATCATTGGCGATAACATTTCCATAGCTAAGAATCAAAGAATTAGATTTGCAAAATACAGGGAGGTCTGCCAGCAGAAAATTTTCTTCCATTAGCTATGTAGCATCTACAGCTGGGCAGACAGATGGGTACATAGTCGTGTTTCTTTTTTTCTTTTTTTTTTTTAAACATCCTAAATACTGTATATGGAGTAAATAGTCTTCTCCAGGAAGGATCTTGCTGGCTCTGTCACCAGGAATTCAGCTCCTGGGGCTTACATAACTGTGTTGTGTGCATTGGAGAGCTCAAGGTTCTAGCTTCTGTGGAACACTCTGATAGAAATGGAATCACTGGATAAGGGGCCGTCAGAAACTGCCCTCCGTTAAGGAGCCTCATCTAACCTGTCACAACGGCCATCATCCCTCTGTCCCCCACCCCCTCCCATCTGCCGCTAAAGCCTGCTTGGTGTACTTCTGAAACTGCTCTCAGAGGGCCCCCCGCTGCCCCCGCTGCCACTGGTTCATCCCGGCCTTCCTCTCCTTTCTGGTGCATTCAGAGCATCACCTCCTAGCTAGTCTCTGCGTCCAGTCTTCTTATTGGCAAGAATTATCTTTATAAAGCATGGCTCTGATCTGATGTGTATTTCTTAAAATACGATGGCTCCCAGAGTTCCACACAATGTTTCCAGAAACATTGCAGTGTTTGAGGGGAAATATACAAATGGATACATTTTATGTGAATAGTTACATATTCATTTTGAGTTATATGTCTTATTTATGGTGATCCTGATTTTGCCTTTCATGCTGTTGACTTTACAACCTCCTTTTAAAATAAATTTAATAAAGTGTGTTTTTTTAAGTGAGCTGCTTAAAAAACAAACCCCTAAATCAGTGGCTAGCTAGCTATAACAAAACGTGTGAAAGTGGTAGGCAAATCAGTGAAGTTTGGAAAACACTGGCAGAGATACCAAGTCCAGACTTCTCAGCCCATCATTGAAGATACTTCACAATTGGTTCCTCCAAAATAGCAAACAGCAGCCTTAATGCCTCCCTATTTCCCCTCCCCATTAGCTTTCTTCAAAAAGAACTTACTGTTAGTCACAGCAAATGCTTTGCTGTTTTCCACATATATTAAAGCTATCATGCTTGTGCATTTTCTCTTCCCACTCTCCCAAACTACTGTTCCTTTTATCTGGATTGTATCTTTCTACCTGGTGGTGGACTTCTATACATCCTTCAAAACCCAGTTCATATGTGCCCATCTCTGTGAATTCTTCTCTGAATTCAGGTAGAAATCACTAGGCCTCTGTGCTCCTGTCTCTGCTTTTAGCTTTCAACTTTCAATATTCTAGCTGTTTAAGTAAGTATTTCCTCCCACCCTCAAACTAATGAACCCCGCAGGGCTGTACATAAATCTCTGTGTCTCCGTTGGCCAGCGGTGGGCATGGTAGCCAGAAAAGGGCTCAGCTGCTGAACAAATGAAGAAATAAATAGCTGAGTAAATCAAGGCAGATTCTTTCTTCGATGGGAAGGTGTCTACAGGAGAGTGCGGTGTCACACACAACTCTTCTGCCAACAAAAAGTAATCAGATGCACCATCCTCCTTGCTGGGGGGACTGGGGGTGGTTGAGGGTCTCAGAAAATTGTTCGGACACTGTTTCTCAAGCTCCTTAGCTGCAACTACCTTGTCTTTAAATTACTGTGGAACATGTACCCTCCGCAAACGGTGACCCAGCAGCACAGATGCCTTCTCGTAATACTCAGAAGACTTCTTTGAACTGCTTGCTCTCCACTCTTCATCCTCCAGACGCCTGGCTTCACTGCTGCAGAGGTGGAATCTATTTTGTTCACAGCTGTCCAGTCCCCACCCCCTAGGACTGGGCCTGGCACGCTGTAGTCCTTGGTGTTTCCTGAATAAACGGCATCTGACTATTTCCTCTGTTTGACCACCAGACTGTCTCAATTTTTCCTCGAATGAGAGAACACCAGGGTGCCTGCTTCCAGGAGAGGCCCCTTCAAAACAAGGGCCTTTCTTCGGACAAGTTTTCCCACCACTCGGTTTGCTCAGCCCACAGGGGCAGCGTTTGTCAGCCCAGAGTATTTCCTTTCCTCCCTGAATCCCCACTGTCCAGTGCACACAGGTCCATCTAATTCTGTGTGCCCGGGGCCTGCGTTTTTCTTTCAGAGGGCTTAGCAGAGTGTCTGGCACATGGCTGGGCCTCAGAAGGGCTACTGTAATTGATAACCATCTCTCCTTACGTTTGTCCTAATGACAGTACATGGCATGTGCAGAACTTGGTCCACTTTTTCTGGTTCCTTTGCTAACTTTATGTCCGATTGTTAATCCGCTTGACTCTTTCTTGGGATTTACACTGAACCTTACCTATTGGCTGTAGGTGCCCTCGGGAGCTTTTTTGCGGTTTTCTCAGCATTTGAATCATTGTAGGGCCCTGGCTACAAAAACTGTCTACTCTCCTCCTTTTCATTTTCATGCAAGTTTGTACTTTTTATTTGGCCATTTCTTGACCCGGCTGGATCTCAGGGCTCCTAGTCATTCATGCATGTGTTCCTTTATTCATTCAATAAATATTTACTGAGTGCGAGGTACTGTTCTAGGCTCTGGGGAACAGTGTTGAACAAGACAGAAACAGCCTCTACCCTCATAGAGAGTTTATTCCAGTGGAGAAAGAGACCAAGAGAAGAAAAGAGGAACAGTACACAAATAGACATGCATATAACATATATCAATATAACATGATATATACAACATGTTAATATAATAGTGTATTACCATATGGGTGTTATGAAGAAAACCGAAAGATGAAGCGTGGCCTTGACCCCAGTCAGCGAGTCATTGCTTCCAGGCTTGATTCTTTGTTCTGACCACTCCAGCTATAGTCTCTGGTTTTGCCAGGCACCCAGCCACATCCTTCTTACCTCATGACCCAAACTAGCTTCCCCTTGACCTTTGCATATTTCCAGTCTAATCAGCTCCCCTGACCTTCTGCTGTCAGTGGCTCTGATCAGTGATGAGTCTGGATACGGAAAGGGCCTTTGGGGCAAAGCATGCTGAGAGGACCCAGCCTGGGGAAGGGAATGAGTTAGGGGAGCGGAGGGGACACTGGGCCCTCCAGGATCCTTCCCGAGCTCCCTCTTTTGCCACATCCAACGGTCAGTCGTGAAGCCTTATCTCTCTGCATATCAAAGGCATGTTTCAGCCAAAGAGAAGTTTCCAGAGGCCCCTCCACCCCCTTGCACTGTGGAAACATTACTGAGCACAGCGTCCTACATGAAATAGGCGGTATGGGACTATTGGCTGAGTGTGTGGGGGACCATTGGAAGTTAACCATCATGGGGGTCCTGGGAGCTTAATTGGGGGCGAGAGTGCAGTGAGCCGTGTAGGTGTCTTCCATGTCCCCATGGCGCACAGCAGAATGAGCTGCCAGGCGCCGCTGCCAGGCGCCACTGCAGGGCAGCCCGCGTGTTCTCGGAGTGGTCTGCGCTGCGTGGCCCTGTTCAGGCTGGCGAAGGTTGGGAGCCCAAAGCATCATTAGTACCCTTCCATCACTTCCTCATTAGTTCTTACATAGTATTTTAATGACAGCTTGAGAGGCTCTGCACCCTGGCCTCCCTCTATTTATGATCTCACCGTGTTAATGTGCACTTAATGAGAAATTCTTGTCTTGCTTGTAAATCCTGTAGCCGGCATTCAATTTATTGACAGATGTTTGCTTGGATCTCTTTAAAATTACTTCATAAATCTTCCGGGATAAAAGGCCTCAAGTTTGGTTATTAAGACAAGGCCTTGTTGACAGTTTCATATTTAACTGTTTAGAACTCAACTGTCAGAGCTGTAATGGGGTGTGTGGCCGAGGGGCTCTGGGCCTGAGTGCCACTTGCCACGTTTTCTGCACCTATCGGGCCCTTCCCTGGTGCAGTGTGTCTACCGTCCCTTTTAATCCCTTCAGTTAACTTCTCCATGACCTGGCCATGCTTTGTACTTATTCATTTCGCGTATCAGTGTGTCAGCGTGATGAAGTGTTTCTGCTGATAGGAGCTAAGGGCTGAGTAAGCCACGGAACCTCCATCACCAGGAAGGAGTGTTGACAGGAGCTGAGCACTGAGGTGGCACTTCCCACGGCCGCCACCAGGCACCAGCTGGAAACCTGGGGGCTTCAGCGCCAGCTTAGTATGGCAAACACATGGCTGCGGTGGGAAGGGGTCTGCTTGTAAGTTTGAAGGCCACACTCATCTTTTGTGGCCTTTCCAATGCCGTCTCTTAATCGAGACTTTTTCTTTTCCTGTTGCCAGTGGCAGAAAACTCACCTCAATGGCTTTTGCTCAATGGCAAAAGAACAAGAGGTGGAAAGATGGTTCATTGGCTCGTATGATTGAATTATACAGGGGTAGTTACCTCAGGCCTGGCTTGGTCTGAGGGATAAAGTCAGTCTTTTACTCCCTGTCTAGGCTTTGCCTTCCTCTGTATTAGTGTCATCCTCACAAGACCTGTGGTGGCCCCAGAAGCTCCACAGAGCTTCCAGACTCAGACTCAGGACAGAAAAGTACCACCTGCTTCTCTTCCAAATGCCCAGAGTGGGGAAAAGCTTATTTTGTCTCATTGATTCTAATCAGGCCCCATGGCCACTCTTGAACCAATCGCAGTGGTCACAGGTAGGCTGTGTTCTGATTGGCTAGGTCTGAGTCACATGATAAGCCCACCTAAAGCCTAGGAATTCAGAGTAAGCGGGGTGGGGGGATATTCTAGTTACAGTGGGGTCTTGTTACCTGAAGAAGGAGGAATCGGGTGAGGCAACATTAAATCAAATGTTCAAACACCCCCATCAAGATCAAAACAGCGTCCTGCCTTGTCTGATTCTTTCATTTCGTTCTGAAGGGTTGTTAGATGCCAGCAGCCTCTCTGCTCACCGGTCGGTGTTGTGATCTGCCCCCTTGGAGAATGCGTTTGAAAGATTAAAGATCCAGAAAACCCTAGAGAGGCCAGGCCACTGAGAAGTTCTCTAAACCCATCCACAAACCAGGAACAGGAACAGGATGAGGAAAAGACCTGCTCCGCTTCGTACTACCCCGAATCAGCGCTTTCGCATGGAAAATGATAATGAGTGTTTGGGCCAAAAATAGAGTGTTTTCTGCTTACTTGCTGGTGTCTTGTCACATCACATTGCTCGAATTGTGTCAGATCACGTTGGGTGATGTTACCTCCATCCAGCGCTGACGTGACCCACTGCTTTGCAACACTTGAGACAAGCATTTGGGGGCTTTTCTCCCCAAACCAATTTTTTGCGTAAGTGCTGTTTACCAGATGAGGCATATGTGACTACTATTAGAAGTGAAAACACATCTACCATTGAAGCCAGAATTTATTAGGGACCTGTGGGAACGAAGGCGCAGGCAACATTTACTCACAGCCCCTAATGGGCCTCAATGGGGGGGTGGGAAGGGGCCAACTCCCGTGACCACAAAATCTTCCAAGTTTACGAAAATCCAATAGTCACAGTTTCCTACGTGGAAATTTCTGCAATATTTAGGGCTCCCTTTATGTCTGGCAGCTGGACCTTGATTTTCTGTGTGACCAACTGCCCAAGCCCTGAGAAACACATTCTTTCCAGAAATCATTGTCATAATCGTGATTTAGAGTTGCCTTGTAATAACAGCTAAGACTTACAATGTTTTCTACGTGCCAGCTACCATCCTAATCGCTTTATATGTTTTAACTCCTGTAATCCTACATGGCTCTGTTAGACCAGTGAGGAACAGAGACATTAAGTAACTGGCCTGATGACCCATAATTCATAGGGCTGAGATTTGAACCCAAAAGACGTGGCTCTCAAACTGCTCAAAATACAGCGTTATGTTGCCTGTATTGTGAGGGTGTCTGGATAAATCTATTGACTCAAGAATTTGTGGTTCTAAATGGTAGTAAATGTATACAAGACGAGTTACATATCACATATAAGATTATGTATGACACTATATATTCATGTAGAATATTTTTGTATTATATATGATAATATATAACATTATATATGGGATATGTAGTTCATAGAGGTTATAATGGTTTACAAAAGAAGATGAGAGAAGAAACCATGGCAAAATTAAATTTTGTTAAAACAGTAAAATGAAGTTGGGAGAAATGTAATTTCACAGGCATGTGTGTGACTAACGTTGAGACTGAGCCCCATGATAGACAAAACCCAAAGGGAACAAAGAGTCACGATATTTCCAACATGCAATATCAAGCAGTATGTGTCGGTCTCAAGACAAGTCTGAGATGGATTTTTCCCAGGCTTCCTCGTACCAGGGCAAGGGGGAAGCAGAAGATAGTCAGGAGCGTCACTTTCTTTCTTTTCTTTTTTTTATTAAATTTATTGGGGTGACAATTGTTAGTAAAATTACATAGATTTCAGGTGTACAATTCTGTATTACATCATCTATAAATCCCATTGTGTGTTCATCACCCAGAGTCAGTCCTTCCATCACCATATATTCGATCCCCCTTACCCTCATCTCCCACCCCCCACCCCCGCCCCCCTTACTTTCTTCTAAAGGAAAGGGGTCCACGGGAGGACCAGCATCCAGTAGAAATCCCATGCATCGACCTGAAAATAACAGCAATTCTATTTTCTTGGACAAGGTTACTTAATGCCTCTGCATTTGTTTTCTTATCTGTGCAAACATGCTGTCTTCATTTGCGTTTTCCAGAATAAGACGCGGAAACAAGGATTTGAGTACAAATACTTTGGTTATTGATCCTAGGAAACACCGATAGGGGAGTGGAGAAGCTGGCCAGGGACGGGAAGGGTGCTCATAAAGAAGAAGTGATCCAGCAATTGTCACCTGGACAGCTGGGGCTTGATGCCGCTGGGCCACTGTGGGAGCCAGTGGCGAACAGGCGCCTCGGAGTTGTCCCAAATGAGGGGTGAGGTGCTGGGACAGTTTTCCACCACATCTCCATCTGCATGGCGTCTTCCTGGGGCCTTCCTCTCCATCCTTTCCAGCCTGACCTCTGTGTAAGCCAGACATGTTCCCACAGCCCGGCAATTGCCCTCAGTCAGAGACGTATCGGTGTTCCCAGTGGGCATGCGTGCTGGGGAGAGGCACTTGCTCAGGATATCTGGACAGGGCATCGTAGCAGTCTAGGGTGAGTAATGCTGTCACCTGCTTCCTAGAGCTGTGGTCATGATTGAAGGAGGCAGTGAGTGTAAAGCACTCCGAGTACTGTCTGGTTTAAGCAAAAACGTCAAAGTTGGGGCAAAGCATATTGGCTCTCACAACTAAACACGTCTAGGAGAAGATCGTGAAGCTTCAGGAAAACGTGGGCCCAGGTGCTGAGCAGGAGCATGGTACGCTTGCAATGCCTGTGCCAAGGGCTCCAGAGCTGGAGTGCTGTGTGATGGCGAAGGCCACGTCCTCTCTGTGGTCTGTTTCAAGTCTGGCATGTTAAGCACATCCCTTCCTAGATATTCAAAATGAGCTCAAAGACTCAGTTACTGCGGGGGGGTGGGGGGGGGTGAGAAAGGGGTGGTTGAACCGGTCAAGGCAGTTGGGTGTCATGTAACTGAATCCGCCAGTGGTGTGACAGACGGTTCCCTGTCTCTGTGGGCTGTTTGGGCATGGTGTAGACACAGCCTAAATTGGTGCCTGTGCCTCCCACTAATCAAGCCCTGAGAGGGAGAATGCGGCCTTATTGAGCTCCCCAAGCAGCACTTTGGCGCACACACTATCTAACGATATCAAGAGATGAAGGAGGCCTTTGAAATGAGCTTTCAAGAGTGAGTAATGACCTTCAGGATGTGGCACAGGGATTGTCTTTTGAAACTGGTGTATCTTGATGGATGATTGAAAAGCTGCTGTCTTTGGTTTAGTTTTCACGGTTGTATATTGGGGGATGTATAATAAATAAATGTGTAATTGCCCTCCACATGATATAGGACCGGGAGGTGAGGATGAGACAGAAAAGTCCTATAACAGCATAAAATTTTATTAGGATTCCCATTGATAGGCCAGGCGGCGTTGTGCAAACAAAGAATGGTCTGTCTTAAGTTGACCAAGATAGAATCCAACACAATGAAGAGCAAATCCCACCAGCTGGTCTGTCGGCAGGCGGGGAAAGAGGATACAGGATAGGTACTCTCACACTTAACATCCTTCTGAAAGTGGTTTGGTACCTCATTGATAGCAGCAATGACGACCTAAATTGTTGACCTTGTATTTCTGCAGAGTAGACAGTACGTCTAAGGCATTTATCTAATTGACGGAAGGGGCTGCATTTCACAGTGGACTCTAATACTTAATTCATTGAGATCTGCTTCCATTTTTGTGCTAAGATTGGTTGTTGTGCCCAATAGATTAATTACATGCTCCTTTAATTTTTATTCTTTGTGATCACAGCTCAGCTTACTATATATACATTTTGTCTTTTCCATTGTGATTCCTGTTATCGGCCTGATACATGAATAAATCTGTCTGTGTCTTCCAAATTAAGTTTGATCTCTGCTGGCAACAATTGATGGGTGAAAGCCTTATGCATTATATATGGTGTCTAGAAACTGGGCTCAGCTTTCTTTTCACCCCATGTTTTATTGGGTGAGTCAAAGAATGATTTTTAGTATCACTGTATAAACTCTGTTGGAATTGAGAAGGTTTGTATGTGGATTTTGTGCTATCATCTGCAAAGAAGGTATAGACATAGGAGTTTAAGTTCAGTCCTATCTTCTTCAATGTAATCTAGGACGTGAAATGTTCGCAAAGGTTTAATAATGTTTTTAATTAATGATAATTATCAAAGCTTTAATAATATCATTTCTTTATATCGTTGACAAAGTAAAGAGATTTTGGCTTGTTAGTTGCCATCTCCCACTAGTATGAATGTGATTGTTCTGAAACTAATATTTCTTTCTTTCCTTTTAAACGTGCTGTGGCCTGTCAGTATTTGGTTCAGTCATACCTATGCACAGGACAGGCACAAAGTAAATGGGGGCTCCATGTCTTAAGCAAGATTTCATTTTTGTTATGCAGCTTAAATAGAGGCATTTGCACAAACCTGGTAAATGCACATGTCTCTTTGGGAAAGTCCCTAAATGCCTAGAGCTTATATTTTCTATGTCACAGTCTTTAGTATTTAATTACCTACCAACTCCCATTCTTCCCCACCAATCCTGTGAGTGTTATTTTTCTTTGGAGGTTTGATTTCAAACTTCTGGAACAGTGGTTCTCAGCTGGGGCACTTTCTTTTGCAGGACATATTGTCTGGGGACATTTTTAATTGTCACAATGAAGTGATGGGGGGGTGGGGTAGAGATGCTATGGGTATTTAGAAGGTGGGAGCCAGGGGTGCTGCTGGTCAACCTCCATGTCCAGGAAGGCTCCCCACCGAGAATGGTCTGGCCCAAATGTAGTGCTGAGGATGAGAAATCCTGTGTAGAAAGGATCCCGCCATTTATTTCTTAGTCTCCTGTTTTGGATCTAGTACAGACCTGGCACTCAGTAGGTGCGCAGGTTCAATTTGATGATGAGACTGAATTTGCCTTGAAAATCCATGCCCCAAGTGTATCTATGTGCAGAGGTTTTCAATAGAAAGAAAGAAAAAAAAAACGGTTTTCTAATTCAGTATGTGTGGTCTTGGGGGAGGGGAAGAAGAACCGTATGATACAAAACCGGAAAAGAAAGAAAAAGAAGCCGCCTCTAGCTGTTTCCTGTGATCGCCATCCACATAGGAAGGCAAGGTCGATCATCATCAGGGGACAGTCTTTGTATGCAGGGGGTCCCTTGGGGGGCACTGGGGCTTTCATTGCTTTTTGTTGGGGGCCGGCTAAAACGGGGTAATTTAGGCTTGACAAACAAATCTTGGCTCACTTTTTTTCTGAGGCTCCAGAAGAGAAATACAATTCTCACAGAGCAGGGATCAACCTTTTCCTCCATAGATCACTGTAGTAGGTGAAAATTTGGCTAATATCCAGGACTCCACAAAGAAATAAACAATGCCAAAGCAGTCTGTGGCTTATTATGTCCCAGCTTCTCCCTAGATACCTATTCTTCCTGCTGTCATCTCACACTCTCTTTTTCCCCCCAAGCGAAAACTTTTTCATCCTCTCTTTCACTTTGTCTCTTTGGCGAGGCCTTTGGAGCAAGACCCTGACAATGTCCTGGTCAGCTCTTTTAGGTGTTTTCTTTTTCAAAAAAAAAAAAAAGTTGATTTCCTGTTCTGGTGAGCCATCCATCACTGACGTCCCCCGTCTGTGCTCCTTGCCTGTGACAGAATGAGAGGTGTCATTTATCACTGGGGCTTGCGGAAGCTGTGGGAAGAGGGATTGAAATTTTTTCTGGAAGGCCTCAGTGTCTACCGGCTGCCAGATCATTAAAAAGGGGGCTTTCCAAAGAAAGCTGTGTGTGATACGATTGCACTTACTGTCAAGGATAGGCTAAAAGAGAGAGGAAACATCAAAAGGGAGCGAGAGAAAGAGAGAGAGGAAAGAGAGAGGTTTCTGCCAGGGGCGTTGGAAGTCCTCTGAGCTGCGCCAATGCAAGAATCTGCTGTAGTTCGGTTTTAGTGTGTGCATGCTAAATAAGTGCTTTAGAGAGTTCCACATGGCCCGTGGTGCCAGTGAGGAAGCCGAAACAGGAAACCCCTTTAATAGCACTTCTTCGCATCGCGTATTATGTAGGGCACGGAGACAGACTTTGTACTGTACCGGGGCATGACTTGCAGCACAATCGTTGAAGAGCTGAGGCAGGAAAACCTATCTGAACAAAAGCAGAGGGTCCCCATAAATCACGAGGCAAAACTGAGACCTCCTGGCAGGCTCCTTCTCCAAAGAGACATTTACATCATCCTGTTTGCAGAAGCACACTCGGAAAAGGCCCAAGAATATCTCCTCGCAGCTCCTCTCCTTTTGGCATGAAGTCTGCCACCACATGGATCCCCAGGGCTCAGAGAAGAGACTCTTGCTTATCCTTTCTTTACGGTGGGCAGGGCCCCTCCCTGTACTCCCTGCACTGTCAAAGTAATAAAAATAAGTCGACATGTGTGCAGTCCTGACTACGTGCTAAGTGTTTTCCTTATATACTCTCTTTAATCTTCATAGCAATCCTCTGAGAAGGGTACTGGATGGTGCCCCCTGAAGCACAGAGAGGCTCAGACACTTGCCAAGGGTTGCACAGTACTTGGCAAAGCTAGGCTTCTAATTCAGGTAGTTTGGTACCAGAGTCTATGTTCTTAGCCTCTGATGGGGACGGTGAGGGGTGGACGTAGGGACGAGGTCCTAAGATGTTTGAAGCCTCTGCATTGCCAGTGCAGTCATGTTAATTTAGGAAATTAACAATGATGACCCAATGCAGGGGTCGGCAAATTACAGCCGTGCATCAAAGCCAGTCCATAGCCTGTTTTGTACAGCCGGTAAACTAAGAATAATGTTTACATAGTTTAAATGGTTGAAAAAATTTTGTGGGAAATTGTTTTCTTGTTTAATAAGTACCTGCACAATATCTTCAAGTTTGCGTCTTGTCCTACAGACCCTGAAATATTTACTGGCTGGCCTTTCTAGAAAAAGTTTGCTGACCTCTGACCTAAGGTAAAATTAGCTACAGAAAAAAATATGAAAGAGGAAGGAAGGAAGGAAGGAAGGAAGGAAGGAAGGAAGGAAGGAAGGAAGGAAGGAAGGAAGGGAGAGAGAGGAAGGGAAGAAACAAGGAAGGAAGAAAGAAAGACGGAAGGAAAGGTGGAGAAGAAAAGGAGAGGAACTTTTTTAAAGACAAATAGGAAAACTAAGACTCTCGTCAATAGAGTCTGAGACCAGCAGATACCCTGACACTGGACGGGCTTCCGTATACTTACGTGGGAAGGCCATTCTTTCAAAATAAGCTTTCCTTGACTGCTTCTCCACAAAGCCTGCTGCTTCGAGAGACAAATTAGCTATTAGGTAATCTCGTTAATTGACAAGTGACTTAACTAATTACCCTAACATGCTTATTAAATGTTACCTTTCCCATTCTCAACACATTGTTAGAGCATCAATTTATTTAAGGCCTTATCATATCACTCTCTCTTGACAGCACACTCATATTAAAACAGAGGGAACATGGGGTATGCTTTTTCTATCATTATTTCTCTCCCTCTGTGGTTAGAGTCAAAAGAGAGAATTAGGATCCGAGCGTGTAAGGAACCCATCCCTGTTCAGCGACAATGTCCAATTATACTGGCACATGGTCACGCAAATGAATCAAGAATGCACTAACTACAGAAATAATGCATGTTATCAAGCCTAGCCTAATGGGTGTAACAAAAGCTGAGGAAAAACCTAATTTGACTTTTTTTTTTTTAATTTCTTGGGGGTGACAATTGTTAGTAAAATTACATAGATTTCCTAATTTGACTTTTGACTGTAATCTTTCTGCAGTCAAATTTCTACCAGGTGGAAGGGCTGGTGTCTTGATTTGTACATTTCCACAAATCTCACATCTTCGCACCAGGTGCATTTTGAAATTCATAACTTCTCAGATTTTATAAACAGAACATGGTACATATACCGTATATTAGATAACACTCCCAGTGAGATCAGGAATAGCATACTACTGGTATACTTAACGATATAAATAATTCTGTGGTGATACATTAATATTACTAAGTGAGGTTTTGTTTTGTTTTTTAAAAGTTTTAAAATGTCTCAAATCAGTTCAGGTCTGATTTTTCTACTAAATTAATTAAGGGGTGGGGGGGGCTTGGTTTTTAGAGCTTTTAGGATTTGAATTCTAGACAAAAGATTGTGGACTAGTGCAAATATTTCCATAATCTTATGGCTTTTCCAATAACTACAGCCTTCTAGTTAGTTTCTAAGTTTAATATTGATTATAGATAATACATATGGAAACAGCTGGTGATTATTCCTCAGAATAATATGAAATGAAGCCAAATATATACACATGTATGTATATGTATATGTGTGTGTGTGTGTGTATGTATATATATATATATATATATATGTAACTACACAAATCATCTATCATTATATATGTTGATATATAATGATACATATATGAACCCATTTAAAATTGATGCTTTTATAACATATGATCCAATATCAGAAGATTAGAACTAAACACAAAGATTTGTTTCTGTTTAAAATGAAAACAGAGGGCAGGGACGCTGCAAAACACATCAACCATCATTCAGTCCAAGGTTGGCAGACTCCAGTTTCTCCAGGTCCGTGAAGTACCATGTTCCAAGATCCTGAGACTTCCCTTTTTTCAAATACAACGTGTTTGAAATCAGGATGCACCCTCCAGTTTTTGATGGGCCATGATCCGACTGGCAGCATTATTTTTCACTTTCTTGACAGTAATGAAAGTAGCATTGAAAGCATCTTAAATTCAATTCACTTAAATTCAAGTAACAAGGTGAGACAGGGGCCCATGGTGACCTGCGAAGGGAGCTCAGCCTCCAGCTGTAGGGGATTCATTGGATTTAACCCAAACTGTAATGTGATGGTTGTTGCCCCACTGGTTGCTATACAAGAAACACAGACCCAGAGTGACCAACCTTCCGATCTTTTGAGAGAAGCTAGAAATCCAGATGTACAATATTTAAGCGTTGGCAATTAAATGCTCCTTTATTAACCCTACGCAGCCCAAACAAAGGCAGGCCTCAGGGTTGGATCCCCTAGAATGGCTTCGCGAGTTGACTGGCCAAGATCACTCTGCTAATATCTGATATCCTTGGTGTCTCATCCAGTATGTCGGACTCCTGTAGTTTCCATTTTTTCTGATTGTTTGGAATGAGAGTGTGTGTGAAATGATTTTAAAAAGCGCAACTCTGAAACTCAGGAAGCTCACAGCCGGAGGGAGAGGTGTTCAAGTAAACAGATGTTTACACTGTAGTGTAATCATGTGCATAATGATGTTTGCGATGTGTGTGAGGCTACAAGGAGCTGTAACAACCCAGAGAAGAATGGTCGGCCCCCGGCCTGGACAGGCAGGAAAGCTGCTCCGAGAAGGTGTTCCAGTGCTGAGAGAGGAGCAGGTAGAATGAAGTCAGGGAGACGGAGGAGGGATAGTCTAGGTAAAGGGAACAGCATGTGCAAAAGCCCAGAACAGATCCTTTAAACAGCATTTTCCTCAAAATACATTTTTTTTTAATGAGATTCCTCATAACACAATCAGGGCACATATAAAATGCAGTCTTCTCTGCCTGGAATGTCAGAAACTGCCACTTGTCAGGTATAACCACTTGTTGACACAAACACTAGTCAAGAGCTTCAACTAGAGTGCGGTCCGGGGATTCTTGATTCAAATGTCAATTTCTAAAATACATGATTAAGTTAATCAATACATGTCTTTCTGGACTGCTCCAGCCCTCATTCACCACTCCTTTCTTTGAAACTCTGAATACACTGAAATCTAGAGGTAATTATGAGACCTGGGGTTGAGTCCTGCTTCAGTAGTCACTTGCTTCATGTATGAAACTATTTAGCATCTCTAAACCTCGATTTTCACATCTGCAAAATGGGTATAGGATGTAACTATGTCAAAATGCTGTGAGCAGTAAATGAGACAATACTTATGAAGAACACAGCATAGAACCTGGCAGGTGATAAGCATAACAACTGAGCTTTGCTTGTATTATCAGTATTGACATTCACTTGGCTTCTCTACCGCTCCCAAAATTATGGCATCTCAACCTTACCTTCTCCATAAAAAAAAAAAAAAAAAAAAAAAAAAAATGCCTACCATGTCGAATCAAGTTGGGGAAAAAAAATTCACTTAATATGTGTTAGACTTTTGTTTCTTCTAAGAGAGGTGTTTGAACATGTATTGATTTTTTAAGGTTTCAGTGACTGAATAAAGGTTAATCTCTTTTTCTGGCAAATATTTACTGAGCGCTTGCATGAGGCGAGTTAATCTGTCATTCTGATTTGGAATCGGGCCTTCACTGTCTCACTCAAGATGGTCCATTCGGATAATTAATGATGTAAAATATAATTGTATCAGTTGGTGACCGGGCAGGGAACACCTGACTTACTCTACTGGCTAGCGATGGGAGGAGAGTCAAATTACAGGACTATTAGAAGTAGGGAGTGGTTTTTAAGAAACCAGCCAAGGATAGTTCAGTGACCTGAGGCTGGTGACAGAAGGGAGCCTTCACTGAAGGGGAGCGAGGAGAGAGCAGTTTCCAGAACCTGGCAAGGGCATGGCTGTACAGATAGGCCTGCTTCATAGGGGTTCCCGTCTTGGGAGAGGAGCCCAGGACATGGGTGACCTGGTCAGAAGGAGCTGGGGAAACCTGCAGCCCTGCCTCCCTCTCCTACCACCCGCCCGTCCCCTTTGGACAAAGCCGAGGCCTGGTCTCAGCGCAGCTTCCCAGGCTCCGGCAGAGGCAGGAGGGTACAGAGTTAGACATGCAGAACAAGCCGAAGATACCCAGGATCAAGTAATGGAAGATGAGCTCACCGAACACGCAATGTCTTCCCGCCATGGGAAGCTCTCCCGCTGAAAACAACTTCACTGGTTCAGAACCTGGGCTCAGGAAAAAATGCAAAGGGCGTTTAAACCTCAATGAGCAGGTAGGATGTGAATGTCCCGTTAGATGCCACGTTGGGCCCCGGAAACAACGAAGACATGATCTTTTGGTTTATGAGGAAACATTCCATCACAGGTTGTCTGGGTCACAAACTTATAGCCCATAAGACAGAACTGCCCCCAGATGCGTTTCCAGTGTTCTTTAGAAGTTAGTGAATTAGCTTTTAATGAAATAGCGGAAGTCTTCCTAAATGACTCTGTATGCCTGGCTTCTCTTCAAGTTAGGGAGTCTGGCCCCACGTGTGCCATTTTCTCATGGGAACAAATGGCTACCGCCAAGGGTGTGCGTGCTCTGCTTGCCACAGTTACCACCATTCCTATTGTCTCTAATTGGCTGGTTCCGTTAATCCTTTGTCATTTTTTATTGTTCTTGTACTCTAAACTTTATGTCATATTTCTCTCTACCCAAATCCCTGTCAACAATGAACCAACAAGAGCCACTTCAAGAGGGCCATGTGTTGTACGCAAAATTGAAGAAAACAGATCTCTGTGGAAAAAAGTGTCTTTGTAGACTTATATATAGAGAGGGTGCCAAAAAAATGTATACACATTTTAAGAAAGAAAAAATCTCTATTAAAATTGTAATACTCAATATGTACCAATAACAAAAGATGAATGCAAGTCATGTGTATACACTTTTTTGGCACCCCCGGGATGCAAAATGATAGTGTCTGCGTGGAAAGACTACAACTCAGCGGCCTCCCTTGTTTGTCTTACTGGCCTGGCTCATGTGGATACCTGAGCTTGTAGGCTCCACCGTAGAACCCTATGCCTTCCCGTTTGAACCACTCTTTCCAGAAGCAACGCACTTTTATGTATATCGTCTCACCTAAACTTCTTAATAACCTTGTGACACAGGCAGGACCCAGCTTGTGCCCTCCTTTCATCAGTGAAGAAGCTCAGCCACGTTCAGTGATTTCCCAAGGTTACCCAGGAAGCTAATGTCAAGACTAAAACCCAGGTCTCATGATAAAATGCAAAAATCCCGTGATTCAGAGGACCAGGGCTTGCATAGCCCAGGAAGAAAACAGGTGCTGCCTTGTCCTACATTTCAGGATGAAAGAGCAAATGCAGTGATTTCCATCCTGTGCTGAATATATGCTTATTTCTTGATTTTTTTTTCCCAATTCCATTTCCCCAATAGGTTATGTTCTAGAGGTGGTTAAAGATTACAAGATAACATTTCCAAAGGTAGGGGAAAATACGAGCTGCTGAAATGACCTCAGTGTCTTCTTTACTTCCAGGGACAAATACCGTCTTCCAACATCTATTTGCCTAAGAGAAATTAGGAATCCCAAACCATTTTAAGCAGAGAAACTTCAGGCCTTTCAGTTGCTGGATACCGTCTAATTACCTGTAACAGGCAAGCTTTATTTCTGTATGTGTTACTACTGGATGTGCTTTTCATGTAAACTCCTCCGAAATCTGCCTTTACTCAGATTTCAGTACAGACAGCTAGCATCCCACCCTCTCTGAGCAAAGAAGCTAATTTCCCAATTCATGCTCAAACTCGAGCACTTCTAGGAGCGATTTTTTTAGAGCTTAGATCCTTGTGGGTATAAAACATTCTCATTGTGTTCAAGGATTCCACCTTTTATCTAGGTCTCCGGTGGATTTGAAAAGAATGACACTCTTTTGCAGTTTTCTAGACCTCTTTGTAGATGTATTTCACGAAGGCCCTGTTAAACACGTCTGTTCCACCCCCAGCATTACGTTGGTATTCTCAAAGAAATTATCCTTCTCATGAAAATTTCACCTGTGCTATTGGAAGCACCAGTTTCATGTTGATTGGTTTCTACCAAGTGAAACGAGTATTACATATAATAATACATGTCAACATATTTGTTCTATCTTTGATGGTGAGTCTGATAGCTTCTGTTTTCTGAGTGAGGAAGAGATGAATGGATGATTCCAGTCCTTTATTTACTCACCACACATGCACTGAACACACCTAGTATATGCCTACTAGGCATTTGGATTGCAGCAGTGAAGAATAAACAGGTTTCCACCCTCAGGGAGTTTAGATTCTAAGGAAATATGGCAGGAGTTGGGGGCAGGGAGGGGTCAGGCCATAAACAAATGAATACCAGGCAGTAGACATGGTGAGGAAGAGGAAGAGAGACCCTGAGCATTTGACTCGCTGCTCCTTCGGATGGGGCGGTCAGGGAAGATCTCAGTTGAGCAGGTGATGTTGGAATAAGGCCTGAATGAGGTCATGAGAGGTGACGCTGTGCCGAGCCGGTGCGCCTTGTGAGGACTTTGGATTCTGTTGTAGGGTCGTGGATGCCACTAGAAGGTTTGGGGCAGGGGGCTAGCATTTTCTGACTTCTGTGTGGAAAGATTGACAGGCTGAGGTGAAGGAGAGGGTGAAAGGCTGAAGATTTGCAATAGCCTGGGCGGCCTGGACTGTGCTCACAGAGGTGAAGGTTGGGAGACATGGTTGGACTGTGGGTGAATTTTTGAATGTTGAGCCTACCGATGAGAGGGCATAGGTGACAGCACGTCTTTTTAAATAAGATATCCTAGGTGTGCCCAAAATCTGGTTGCTGTTTTCCACTCTATCAACATCCATCCCCCAAGAACCTTCTAGATTGCCTATCAGTGTGTTGGGCTATTGGAATCTCCAGGTATGACACGGTTCTTGGCCTCAAGGAACTCCTGCCACTGAAGGGACAAGCTACTTCCCTCCACCTCCAGTGCCACCGAACCCTGGCCACCCCCTCTGCGCTGCTGGGTGTCTTGCAATCGTGTCCCCGATGGGCTCCCTGACACTGGGCTGCTCCAGCCCTCCCTCCTCTGTACAAGACTCAAAACAATCTTTCTTTAACCTTAAAACATTATTTATCTTGACTCACTCTTTTTCCCTTCAAACGTGAATTTTTCAAAGGAAACGATCTAGCACAACCATAAAGGAAGAACTAGTATGACCAGCTACAGATAGAGAATAAACGTAAAAGCAAGTGTAATGAATGCCAACCACGGTTGCTGAATCCTGGCTGTTTCAGTTGACGGCCTCATCTTCACAATCGTGCTTTGTTGTGGCCATTGTTCCCATTTTACACATCGGTACACTGAGACCCAGAGAAATAGGTGGATGTGCCAGAGTTAAAGGAGCAAACCAGGGCCTGTGCCATACTACGCTCCAGGGGTCAATGCCAGGCTACACCCATATTTGGGCCTTCTCCCCCCATTTTCTACAACAGGGATCAGCAAAGCACAGCCCGTGGGCTAAGCCCAGTCCAACACTTCTTTTTGTAAATAAAGTTTTATTGGCACACAGCCACGCTCATTTGTTTTCACGTCTGTGGCAGCTCTTGTGTTGCAATGGCAGGACTGACTGGTTGCTATAGAGACAGTATGGCACTCAAAGCCTTAAATATTTATTCTCTGGCCCTTTACAGAAAAAGTTTGCCAACCTTTGTTCTAGACAGAAAAAAAAATAAAGTAAATCAAAGTGAATCAGTTATAGTTCATGGAACACACATAACATCTACCCTTCCCGTGACAGCAACAAAATGTCAGTTTAAGAGAAATAAATGCGTCTTGAATGAATGATTTTAAAAATCAGGCATTAAACGCGCGCACGCTCGTGCGCACACACACACACGTGGCTTTAAAGTCAGTAAGTTGACCCTTGTTGAAACTATGAATTGCTATTATGGCTTTCCTTTCTTGTCAGTATTGAAAGTAAATTTATTCATTCTTTTATTTTTTTTTCATTCACTTACCAAACATTTATTGAATGTCTACACCATGGTAGGCCAGTACCTGCGATAGCAGCCGCCGGTCCCATGCTGAGCAAATCTAACACCCTTCTTGCCAGAACAGAGCTCACGTGCTGGTGATAGAAGCAGCTGTTAATCAAATAATTACAGAACCAAAGCTGTGAGAAGGACCACGTAGTGAGGACATAATGTTCATAAGAACGCAATGTGGGTGGTTTGCTAGTCAGGGAAATCAGAGAGGTGCTTCTGAGGACATCATGAGGTAAGAACTGAAAGGAGAGTGCGAAAGACAAGAAGGAAGACCATCATCGCAGGAGGAGGGGCAGCATATGCAAAGGCCCAGTGGTAGGAGGGAGCAGGGTGGGCAAATTCAAAGGTGCTGTGCGTCTAGAGAGTTATAAGCGGGAGGAGCATGTGAGAGAGGGGTGGGGGCCGTTGGTGTTTCTGGGGTTTCTGACAGTGTTGGGCTCAGATGCCCCTGGTAAAGAGCTGCTCTCTCTCCTCAGAGAGTAGGCCACATTGAAAGGATGGAAGGGGGTGGTGCCTTCTTAAGAGATGCTCTTTCATCTTCATGGGTTCGTGGCTGTGCTGGGTCTAATCATTGGTCATGCAACATACCCCGGTTCTGTACCCGACAGCCATCTCTCTCTGCACAATCAGGTATGCCCAGTGTTGCTGGAGCCATGGAAAGCGTGCACGAGCACAGCCCACTGGTCTTCTCTCCACCCTTCTGGCACCCTCCTCTGTCTCCCACCTCAGGACCAAAATACTCAGCCTTTCAGTGGGCTAGATGCCCTTTCTAGACTAACCATGTTGCCAGCTATGTCCGTGGAAACACTTATCATACTCACCATGGGCCCGTGTGCTTTACATTCATCTCTTCATTCATTTATTCCCTACCCTTAATCTATTTCTTTGGTAGGTGCCAACAAGCCGGGTGAATATTTCCACTCATCTAAAAGCAGACAAGCAAGGGGGTCAAAGACTAAAAACCATGAAAACATTAACAAATACAGGTGGGCTTGTGGTTGAGGGGGTGGAGGGAGGCGGAAGAACAGATTATTTTTTTCAAGAAAATTGGCGTTTAAATCCATTAGACTGTTCTGATGACAAGCAACAGAAACCAACCCTGGTCAGTTCCAGCAAAAAAGGAGGTCATGGAAGCCTTCCTGATGAGCCGGTATTTGAGTCAAGAGCTCAGTATTGAGAAAGACCCAGCCAGACAAGTGTCTGAGGAAAGAGTATTTTGGTCCTGAGGTGGGAGAAAGAGGAGGGTGCCAGAAGGATGCAGAGAAGACCAATGGGCGGGAATACGGCGAATATGAGGAAGAGACTGATCAAATAGGGTTTTGTACTTCATGGGGGGATGGATTTCATTCTCTGTAACAGAATTGTAAGCAGCTGAGAGATATCATTTGAGTTATAGTAGAGAAAGCTCACACTTTAATAAGCAGTCATTATATCTTACGTACTGTGTACCCACCGTGGGTCATCTACTTTAATTTTCACCACGAGTCAGTGAATAGGTACAATTATTGTCACGTCTCAGAGGAGTAATCTGAAGCTTAGGGAGGTGACGTGGCTTACCTAGAGTCACACAGCGGCTACATAGCAGCGCCAGCCCCCAACTTCTGTTGTCTGCCTCCAGCTCCTGGCTCAGAACACTCAAAAAAAATGTTAATTTTTGTTGCCGTTGTTTATTAGGCTTATTTTTAACACTTCAAGAGTGTTTTGTCAATTGCACTGTACCCTTCTGCTCAATTTTTATAAATAAAAGATTTGCCTCAAAGTCATAACTGAAGGAAAAAGTAATAAGCTTGTAGTTTTTCTCTGAAGAACTGCATGGACACCCAGCTGAGAAAAATGTGGCCGGGGGCAGAGGGAGGGCTGGCGGCAGCAATATTTTTGGGGTTCAGCCATCCCATTTGTGAGAATCCGGAATGCGTTTTGGACAAAGGATCAAAGGCAAGCTTATTCCTCTCTGTGTTGAGACGTGGCCTACTCGCCCCTCTTTTTATCTTTCCTGGTAACTCTGCTTCAGTTTCTCTGATGGTAAAGAGATGAGATCAGCCACTGGGGGATTGGTGGATGGAGTCAGGTTTCAGTCATCAAAAAGTTACGTCAAGCGCTAAGCATGAGTTACCCTCTGTTGCCAGTGTCAGCCTGGGACCTGACTGCAGAGACATCAATCCTGGCTGGCTCGCCCTTGCAGATGTTAAAATATAGGTACCCTGGGAATCTGGCAGGAGGGTGTGTAGGAGGGAGGAGCCGAGCTCCAGGAAGGAGGGGGTCTGAGGGGAGAGTTAGAGTCTAATGATCTTACCTACGCAGCACATTCTGTTAACTGCAGGGACATCAACTGACTGCTTCCTTTCAAAGAAAAGAATAGAAGAAAGTTGATTTCAGAGTTAGAAGTGGATTTAAAATGACTTTTATCAGTTATGAATATAGCACCTGTCTACTCTTCACAGGGTTGATTTTTTTTCAATTAAATAACATTTATTGAGTGTTTGCATCATAATAACTGTAAAACAACATGTTCATTATTGGAAAACAGGAAAAGAATGTCGGGGAAAAAATTACTTCATAGTCCTATCGTTAAGAGAGAGCTAGAGTGAAGATCCATTCTGGCATCTGTCTGTCTGCCTCTTAAACCTTGAAGCCAATCTTTTGTATTGTTTCAAATGGTGTGGTTATATTGTACAGATGATTTTTCTGAAAAGTCGCTTCCAAGATGGCCCCAATGAATCCCACCGCCTGGGACCCCTGCCCTTGTGTGATCACCTCCCCTTAAGGGTGGATGGGCTTACTGATTCATCTCTAATAAACAGAATATGGCAAGCGCGTTGGGATGTAACTTCTAACATGAGGTTATAAAAAGGTTGTGCCTTCCATCTTAGATGCTCACAGGTGCGTGCTCTCTCTCCCTTTTGAATCACTCTTGGGGGGGCGGTCACTGGGGAATGGGGGAAGCCCATGTAGTGTGTGAGGAACTGAGGGTGGCACCCCAGTAGTCTACCAACAATCCCTTGCCAAAAACCACGCAAGTGAACTTGGATGTGGGTGCTTCAGCCCCAGCCTTGAGAGAAGTACAGCCCCAGGCAACAGCTTGATTGCACAAAACTTGTGAGAAACCCTGAGCCAGAGTCACGCAGCTCGGCCACTCCCAGATCCCTGAACCACAAAAACTGTGAGACGACAAACATTTGCTGTCGTTAGCTGCTGAATTTCGGAGTAATTGGTTACATAGCGTTAGACAACTAAGAAAATTTTGTATTCTGATTATTTTCCTATTTAATGTGTTCTTAAGTGACTTACCAGTTTATTGCATTTTATTTGTAACAATCATATCTACACAACGACATCAATTATATGGACCACTGTTTATTTAATTACTCTATGAAAGGACATTTACTTTTTTCCAATTTGTCTATATTATAAACACCACTGTGGTGAACATCTTTTTTATGTAGTGTTTCCTCTGAGTGTTTAGCTATTATATTAAAATCGGTTGGGTTTTGTAAGGGTTGGGGATCAGCTTGCAGTACTGGAGCAGAAGGTGAGAATATTTGTATTTCCCTTGATTCTTAGTACACAAGTGTTTGTACTCGGTCGGGATAAATCAGTACACTGCCGCCACAAATGTATGAAAATTTCCATTTTGTCTCACCTTTGTCTTTTGATTGTTTATTGGTAATATGATAGGCAAACTGTTTCACTGTTTTAGAGATATTAAAAGGAAGAGATTATTTCCATGATCAACTTCCCTTCTTAGAGAAACAGAACTTGTTAGGAGTAAGATACTGAGATGAGCAACTAAACGTTCCTCTAAAGCAGTGCTGCCCCAGAGAACTTTCCGTGATGGTGAAGGTATCCTTCACCTGCCCATCTGCCACAGGAACCACCAGCCCCCAGCAACTACGAGCCCATGAAATGTGACTAGTGTGACTGACAAGCTGAAACGTTTTACTTTATTTACTTAAATTTTAAGAGCCACCTGGGGTTACTGTATGGGACCACACTATCTGAAAGGTTAAATGAAGGACGACCCTTCTGTTAGAAGGAAGACGTTGAAGCGTGAGACACTAAAGTCTTCGCCTGTCCAAAAGCAGCCCCGCTTCCCTCTTCATTGCCTTCAGCAGAATTTCCTATGGGGCTGACATTTCAGTCATAGGAACATCGTCTCCTTATGTCCTTTGGGAAAATAAGTGTATGTTGTCTGCCATGGGCTGACAAGGCTAGGGGGACCTAGCATCACTGATGTTGGAGATGCATGGGTCCTTGATGGATGTCAATCCCTCATTCTATTTAATTCCTGCTTCTCCTCTCTAATATCCCTACCGAGTGGTTTCCCAAACAGTAAGAATTGTCGCAGAGGCTGGAATGGATGTATGGATAGGGGGACAATTGGATGGATGGATGGATGGATGGATGGATGGATGGATGGATGGATGGATGGGTGGGTGGGTGGGTGGGTGGGTGGGTGGATGGATGGATGGATGGATGGATGGACGGACAGATGGCCAAAAGTTATAATAATAGCTAACATTCACAGTGTACCTAATAAGTTTCAAAATCTGAGTCCAAAACTTTCCCTGTAACATTGTGTTTTCATTCAGTCCTCATAATACCCCAAAGAGGAAGGTGCCATTCATTTTTCCCATTTGACAGATGATGAAACTGAGGAAATAGCTAGTAAGTGGCACAGCCCATATTGAACCCTGTCTGTCTGCCTTCAAGCCTTGTCCTTCTCCACTGTCCTACATCACACCAAGAAGCGGTGAAACGTCAACACCATGCCTTATTTACACCTTGCCACACTGTGTTGGTGGTGGTAGAAATTTTTTTCTCTCAGGTGTCTACAGATGCTAGGGGGGAAAATGCCAGAAACTGACAGCTACCTCCATTCTCTCCAAAAGTGGCTCTTTCACTTCTCATTGCTGACCAACTTCTAATGTGTCAGTGGCATACTAATGTGGTTAACTGTTTGCCTGGGGCAGAAAAATAAAGCTTCTGGCATGCAATTAAAACCTCGTCTTGCCCAATTGGGCAACTAATGGGATCAGCAAGAATGGAAGCTGCCTAGTTAAGGCGTAGTTTGTATCTCAGATCCATTTCATGGGGCAAGTGACATAGTGGCAGAGTGGAGTTGCCTGATGGTTCAATTTGAAACTTAATTAGGTAGGCCCCAAAGCACCCTTGACTGCCCAGGTGTGTCCACACGCAGGCTCGTACACAACTGCGACTGCCTCCCTCTGATTGGCCCACAGCTTCTCCGTCATCTGCACTCTGGCCCAGAAATGGAAATGCATCATGACACTCTAGTTTCAAACGGTCCCATCCCCAAATCCAAGGACTTGTTCTGCCTGCGGTGATTGATCAGAAATCCATACACGGTGAGGGTTTGTTCAGAATGGGGTGTAATAAAAGCCAGAAGTCTCTGCCCTTTCAGGATGATGCAACTTAGAGTCCACGCTAATAGTCCTGGTCCCTGGTTTTGTTACTAAGAGAGGTGTTGGGACAGTTTCAACAAGTCCTGTTAACCACGTCAGTTTTAGTTCACTTTATTCAAGAAATGGTCGTTGAAAACCAAATGTGTGTGAAACACTCTCAGTGTGGTGTAAGCATCCAGGGAACAAGACAGACTCCCAGGCTGCATGCAGCTTACATCAGGGGTGGGATAAAAACAACAGACAAGTAATATGTGACTAAGATCATTTCAGATGATCGTAAGTAGCACAGAGTAAATAAAACCAATAATGTAATAGTAAACGACTAAGAATGGCCATTAGGAGCAACATCAGGTACAATGGTCAGAGAAAGGTGACATTTAGGCTGAGACCAGAATGCTGGGAAGGAGTCAGTCATACAAAGGTCTGGAGGGAGAAGGAAGAGCATTCAAACCGTGAGAAGAGCAAGTCCAAAGGTCCTGGGGTGAGAACTGAGTTGGCTTTGTTCTTTCTGGAACAGAAACGTGGTGGCTCGAGCAGAGTGAGTACAGATGAGGTGGGAAGATGAGACCAAGTCACATTTGACTGTGTGCTCCCTGGCGGAGAGGTTTTACTGCATGTCAATACATATACACTTGACACTTACTGTGTCCAGGCACTAAACATATAAATCGCTTTCTATGCATTTTCTCTTTTGATCCCTACACGAAACATATGACGTGGACACTGCTTTCTCCGTACAGGTGAGGAAACTGGCCCTTAGACATGCTTCATCACTTGCCTAAAATCACATATGTAGGAAGTGGGGAAACATATTCGTCTGACCCCACAGTTCACTCTCTATCACCAGGCTCTACTGCTTCTTAGACTTTAAGATCAGATTTGTGTCATGGCTGAGCACATTAGGGAGTGTGTGTGTGTGTGTGTGTGTGTGTGTGTGTGTATGTGTGTATGTGTTAAGAGACTTCTTGGTGTTTCTCAAATCACAGCAATGACATGTCATTTTAATTCATAATCCCTTAAACACTGCAATCTGAAGTTGTTCTCTGTGGAGAACATGCATACTTGGGGGAGAGAAATGAGAGCGGAGATGGTAGCAGAGAGCTGACCTGCAACATTCTCTCAATCCACGCTCTCACTTGATGGGGTGTGACACCTCCCAAAAGGGTGAGGAGGGTGATGTAAAGGTATGACTTTACAGGTGTGATTGTTGCCAGGTCTGGTGGCAGCAACACCCACTTTGGAATGAAGACGATAAAGTTGAACGTGTGAATGATGGAGTCCGTCAAGCTGTTTCTTCATGGTCAGGTGACAA
Organism: Rhinolophus sinicus; assembly: GCF_057876585.1. Lineage (NCBI taxonomy): Eukaryota > Metazoa > Chordata > Mammalia > Chiroptera > Rhinolophidae > Rhinolophus > Rhinolophus sinicus. Next base: position 7,125,709 of record NC_142513.1, on the reverse strand, counting down.
ACCGTCCCGGGAACATTTCTATTTGTCTTTCTGACAAACCAGCTGCCACAGTCCCACAGAAAGTGGCAGAACAGTCAGCCTGCCAGCAAGGGGAAGTCCGATGTGTTGGACTGTGTGTCCTGTCTGGCACCAGTTGGCCGCTGTGTGTTTGCAAATAACGAGTGTGATTGTGTCCACAAGGCAAGCGAGCCTTAGACCCCCAAGATCAAGTGTACTTTGGATTTGGTTAGTTTAGAATTTCTCAACCTGGTCAGCTATTGACATTTGGGGCTGGGTAATTCTTTGCTGTGAGGGCTGACCTGTGCGTTGTAGGGTGTTTGGCCAATATCCTCTAGATGCCAGTAGCACCGCACCCCAAATCGTGACAGCCAAAAATGTCACCAGACATTGACAAATATCCCCTGGAGACAAAATCTGCCCATCCCCATTTAAGCATCACTGGCCTATTCAAATAGTTTGGGTTGCTGAGAATGGAATCTATTCTTGGTTCAACTCCAAAAGAGTGAAAATACACTCAAATATACCAAGGCTGAATCTAAAAATAGCATCTATGTCTATTTAAAGATTTTGCCTTAGAAAACATTATGGTGACATTGGAAAAATTGATTGTACGGATTCAATGACATACTCTGGAAGGTGTTTTTGTTTTCCTATCTCTCTGTGTTAGGATAATTAATGCTAACTGCTCTAACAAACAACCCCCAAATCTCTGTGGTCCTACGCAGTAAATGTTTACTTTTCATGCACATAATGTGTGATGCTAGTCTCTTCCAACTTAAGTTGGATGTGGCCTTCTTTATAGGAGAGCTATACCATCTGGAACATCTGGATTTGGGCTTCCAAAATCACTGGAAAATGTGCTGTACATCACTTATGCCCACATCCCATTGGTCAGAATCCAGGTCACATGACCAAAACCAAACACAAGGGAAACTGGGAAATGTAGTCTTCCTGTAGGAAGAGGAAAAGGAAACAGGACTTGACACACATAACATTACCTCTACCACAGTCCCAGATATCAGCTTTTAGCTTATTGAATAGTGATCAGAATCCTATCTATCTGTTGTTCCCAGTGGTCTGAATGACAAACAATGTTTATTATGCCACAGTCTTCCCTAAATGTGCCTAGCATCACAATTGAAAGATTCCCGGCTCCCATCCACCCATTCTGATTTTAGTGGTCTGTAAATGGGCTTTAAGGATCTGTGATCCTACTTGCCCTAGGTGAAGATGACGGATAAGCATCTTGGACTTACTGGTCTCACACCTCAGTAACCTTGAACTTTCATTTCTGTTGCCCTCCATCAGGGTAAGAATTTGAGAGTTGGTCCATTTCTGGGCTTCCTTAAAAACAAAAACTGTATTGTTGTATCAGCTGATCTCTGCTCTCCCTTCAACTTCATGCAATGGGAGAAAGCATGTTTTCCTTCTCTGCACGACAGGGTGAACATTCTCTCTCTCTCTCTCTCTCTCTCTCTCTCTCTCTCTCTCTCTCTCTCCACCTCTCTCCTTCCCCGCCCCTTGCCCACCTTTCCCCGCCTCTTTCTCTCTCTCCCTCTCTCTATATTAACCAGGGTTTCTCAACCTTGACATTACTGAGGTAGATAATTCCCCATTACGGGGGGCTGTCCTGTGTGTCATACGATGTTTATCAGCAACCCTGGCCTCTACCCATTGGACACCAATAGCACCCCTCCCCCAGGTGGAGCAATCCAAAAGTGTCTCTAGACATTGCCTAATGTACTGCTGATTGAAAACACCGATATATATGGTGTTTCAAAGGTTTATGATCAAATAATGGTGAGACTCATGCTACTGAAATCGGAGACCTTTATATAATTAAAGAGCATTGGTTTGACTTCCTCAAGGTGATGGTATTGGATGTCAAAACACAGCAGGGAGATGGGACGGTGTGTCTTGGCCGGGCTCTAACCATATGAAACACGCGTCTCTGGTGTTCCTCTCTCTAGCCTCAAATCCCTACACCTTCCAGGAGGAGGATCCTCCCCAAAAGGGGGGGAAGATAATAAAAAAAAACAAAAGTTAAAAAAAATGTACTTTCAAAATTACATGGCCTTACAGTCTGTCCAGCTAATAGAATTACGCACCACAGCTTAAATTTAGACATCGAGTTTCATCTCTTACTTAAATGTATCTGTGTGTTTTAATAGGAACATTCAGCTTTGCTTTTATTAATGCAAAAACATTAAGGCACCAGCCCTGGATCCGAAAGCCTTAAAGGGCTGTTTCCAACAGAACCTGTCATAAAATGTGCTCTCAAGCGTGTCCCCTTTAAGAGACTCCAGAATTAAATGTTCCCGTATGTGAATTTTATTTTGTACAGCACATTTGCTTTATGGCTACAATTAAGTTAGATGTGCCGATAACAATGTCTGTTTTCCATTTTAAATCGCACATTTCAAACAGTGTGCATTGTTTTATTATCTAATCCACATGCTTTTAATTGCAATTATGGTCCCTTATGAGTCCCCTGGGAGGGCATGATTGCAATTAAAAATGTAATTTAAATGTTAATTAATTACATTCATTTTCTAAACTGGGAAAATTTCATTTATTATTTTCATGTGTTGTGCACTTATCCTAAATGCATTACGTTCTAAATGTTTTTTTTCCTAAATTAAGTGTTATGTTTATAAAACAGGGTGTTTAATATCCTTTAAAATTTTTGTGAGGGTGTTGTACAAATTATTACTTTAAATTAATTGATTCTGAGCTATATGCCTGAGCTATATATTATATATATAATAAAAATAATTTTGTTGATTTTTCGCAGGCTAATCTATAGCATCAAAATATATGTTTTCCTCATTTATTTCCTGATAGACTTTGATATGGAGAGGAAAGTCTGTACTTTTTTTTATTACTATCGTTATTATTTTTTTAAACAAAGGGAGAAAGGTATTGTTACTACAAATGATACAGATCATTAATATGAAAAAGGTTTTTCCCTCCAGATGAAAACTGCAATCTAAAGGAGAAATTCATAGTTAGATTAATAAATCATCCAGCCTCATATGAATAAATAAGGGAGAACAAAAAAGGGCCACAAAGATATGAAGCCTTAAAAATGATTGTAACTTTCTAGAAAAAAAAAATATTTAATGCCCATCTCAGTTTATCTGGCCACATGTATCAATTTTCTCTCTATCTTACTTTGGTTAGCATAAGAGGGTCATTTTAGAAATGAAGAATTATAAAGAAACATCTCTCTACTTTGAACTCTGAACCATATCAATCTGGTTAGTTTTAGTGAATTAAAGTGTAAGTCCCAACAGGACAAGAATTTAAGTGTTTCTCTTAGTTCAATTCCAAGTATATACTACATGAAGTCAATTAATAAAAGTCTTTTGAGGATTTTTTTATTTTAAATTTCTTCATCTTCAATACGCCAAACCTTTCCTTAGGTCATTTATTTTTTAAATACCTACTTTATCTGATGTCTGGCTATTCTAACTGGTGTTGTGTTGTTTTGTTTCTTTCGGGTTTAAAATATTCAAAAGGTATCTCAGGAAAATTCTAGTCAGTCAACAGTTTACTATCTAGTACCCACTAAACTATAGGCTTCTCTGTGGATAACTGAGGAAAAATAAGAGAGAAAAGAACAAATTCAGACTTTGAATTCGTGTGCCCAGCAAATATCTAATGGAGTCTTTACTCTGGGGTCTAGGCTTGAATAATTTCTATAATTTACTTTGTACCTCCTCTGAGCCAGATATGTTGTTAAATTCTTTTTTTTTTTTCAATTTTGTTTTTAATTAATGTTTACTAGGGTGACAACGGTTGGTAAAGTTACATAGGTTTCAGGTACACAATTCTGTAATACGTCATCTATATATAAAAAAAATTCTTACAACAATCCTGTGCGATGTGTGCTATCATGATCTTTATCTAACAGAGGGGGAAACTGATGCACAGAATATTCTGGTAACTTGCTAAGGCTTCACAGTGAAAAACAGGCAGAGTCACGCCCTGTGCCCTGGAAGGCTGACTCCGGACTTTATATTCCATGCAGTACGCTTCATGAGAACAGGAGGAAACACTCACAAACCCGTGGGGGTGGAAGGTGGACCCCACACAACAAGTAGAGAGAAGGAGGGAGAGCCAGGCTCTGCCATCAAACTCCATGGGCTTGAACCCTCTAAGCATTAGTGTAACCTTGGGTGAGTTACCCTCCTCTGGAAGCCTCAGCTTCCACATCTACACAAGGCGGAGATAACACTACCTGACTCCTCAGGTGCTGTGAAGACTCAATGAGCCAGCGGATCTAAAGCAGTTAACACCATGTTTAGCACAGGGAAGTGTAAACTACATTGTGACTGGTATTCAGTATGGCCTCTGCCTTCAGGAAGTGTATAGCCTAGTACAAAACAGGAGTAAATGGTGAAGGGCAAAAGGGAATGCCTTTACCAAAATAAAATAAGGCAGACCCAAGCCAAATAAACTCGCTTAGGTGCCCATCAATAGAGCTTTGGTCAAATCAATTATGGCAAGTCTACAGGATAGATTTTAAAACAATAAAGCAGACCCGTACATTCTACTGTGGACTAATCTTCAAAGTTTAATGTTAAGTGAGAAAAGCAACGTGCTAAACATCTGTGTAATGGAGAAGGGGATAGACGGATGAGTCGGTGAATACCTAGGTAGGCATTTCTGTAAATACATGGATGTATCCTGGAAAGATACACAAGAGACTATAGCCAAAGGGTGTTTGAGGGTTGGAGTTACAAGCAGCCGGTTGTGTGGAAGGCACCGTCAGGATTTTATTTTGTTGTTGTTGTTGCTTTTTGTTTTATTCCTCTCCAGATAGTGTGCGTTTTCCCCTAAAGCCCATGTAGTACTTTTAATCTTAAGTAAAACTTCAAATTAAAACTTCAAATCACACACACACACACACACACACACACACACACACACACCCTCTGAGAATAGGGTCCTGACCACAAGGCAAATTCAAGAAAGAGGAGGGAGACAGCTCTGGAAGCTGGAGCCAGGGGTGGCTTTATCCATGTGTTTTCATAGCTTTAATGGCTTTAAAATGAAGGAGACAAGATGTCAACAGGGCCAGAGCCAAAGCGAAGCATTGAGGCCGGGAACGAAGTGGGGTGTTTGCCCAGCTGCGAGGTGGGAACCAATAAGACTGAGAGAACAAGGAGGCAGTCAACCCCTTTGCTAGTATTTAAACCTATAAAGAATAAGATCAAATTGGGGAAAAAAAAAAAAAGGACGAGTTTCCTTGCCTAGACCTTTAGATCTAAGGAGAAACCTTCACCAGCTCCACTAGCATTTGGGAACTGGGAACTCAACCGTAAGTCTCGCCATTTGGAAAAGCAACTCTTGCAAGAACGTATCATAAAAGCTCCAGCCTGCTTTTAAATGAAAGCAGCCAGCAGGGCGGGGTGCTGACCGCCTGGGCTGTGCTCAGGTTCTGCCTCTGCTCGCTGCGCGCCCCTAGGTCTTCTTTAGCCATAGGATGGAGACAAGACTACTAGTCTCGGTGGTTTGCTTAAAGCGTCCAGCTAGCCCGGCGCTCCAAGATGAGCTATCATGATCATACGGGTTTCTTGCCCTTTAGGAAACCTGAAACGGAATTTGGGGAGGTTGAAGTCCCAGGAGGGACGTTCTCAGAGTAATATTTAGACAGATCCAGAGTGACACAGCGGCTGGTGTTTGAGTCCTGAATAAAAATGGCGTAGTGCTAGGAAAGTGGGGCTGTGAAAGGAGGAAAATGGAACAATAGTGAGAAAAAATGAGAACGATGAACAGGAAATCGCATCGCCTCCATTTCTAAGGGTCTCAATGGAAAATGTGCTTTTGCGTCGTGATTTTTCTTTATTTCACGAATGTCTTTTCATCGACCAGCTTCCTTTTGCGGATCTTTGAATGAATGTGGTAACAGTGCCTCACGGAGGATGCTCGGCTGTGTGACGGTGACCGGGGCTTTCCGTTCTTCCGCGGTGGTTCTCGGGGGCTTTGGTGTGATGCTCCACGTCATAAGGGAACCGTGGCCTTGAGGAAGACGTCACCCCCCCACCCCCAATGTTAATCGCTTTCTGCGAGGAAGCGTGGTCTCACCTCCTGAGCTTGCTCACTTCCATTCTGTTGTCTGGCGGGGAAGGCAGGTCAAGGTCAGCCTTCTCATCCCTGGTCCATGCAAGAGAAACTGAGGCTGGGGGTGGGGGTGGGGCGTGGCTGTTCCAAGCATGTGGTGAATCAGGAATTAGTGCCGGAACGAGCAACTCCATCAGCTCGTCCAGAGTCCTTAAATTCACATCTGTGTTTCCTGATGTGTAGACTTGAGTAGAGGGTGTCACACACACTGACTCCCACCCCCCCACCCCTTGAAGACATTCATTCAGCCACTTGCGTTGAGCATGTATTATGTGCCGGCTGCTGGTCCACGGGAGGGGAGTGCTGTGGTGAACAGGACAGCACCCTGTTCTCATGGAGATTCTTTTCTAGCAAGGGAGACACAGAGTAAACAATCAGAAAGAAAAAAGGAAAGAAACAAAGTCACTTCAGATTATTACACTGTCTATGAAAGACACACACACCCTTCAATCCCGATGTCTGACATTCACTAGACAAAGTTAAATTCTCCCCTTGATCTTTCACTCTCATCCACAAGATATTTGACAACGGGTGGGTTATCTGCTATAATTAATCATTGCTCTTGAATGGCAAGGTCACCTTCTCCCTTCCAGGCTTTTTTCTCCATCTCTTCTCCCAATTTTCCTCCCATCCCCTTTCTTTCACCTTCTAATTTCCCCTTCCATTTACCTTCTTCCCCAAAGGACTCAGAGAACACCTCTGAGACAGACATAATGTCTCGCCCTCACCCATAAAAGTCATTGGACCTCCGTAGCCAGCGGGTGTCAGAGAGACCTTTTGGGCACAGGTAGCTTCTGAGCTCAATTCCCCCCAAACCCCAGTGCAGGGATCCAGGGAGCAGGTTTCTCTAAATCCTTCTCCTGGGAGTTGCTGGAGGACATTGTCACACACGTGACTAGGAGCTCCCTTCCCAGCCGGGCACCTTCCACATGGCCTTGATCACTGTCACCGTCACCCACAACCCGCGCAGAATTCCCCAGTTGTTTCCCAGGGCTTAAGGTAACAGAGGAGTCACAGGCTGTTATCCCAAAACTGTATTTTTATCTAGGACTGCATTGCTTTATGCCTATTTCTAGCCTCCCTGCCTTACAGTGGGGAAGAGGACATCAGACGTCGTAGCAGGGACGAGCTCTGTTGTCACCCAGCATGGCTTCGGGTTTCCACATGGGTTAAGGCTGCTGTGGTTTACGTGAAGACGAAGAGTTAGTGTAAACTCTTGGTCCAGGGCTTAGTCAAGTGCATCTGGGATTTTATGGTGCGTAGGGATCACCTGGGGGTCACGCTGAAACGCAGGCTCTGACTCAGTAATCTGGGGGGGGCGGCCTGAGAGGCTACACATCCAGGTCCCCAGACCACACTTTGAGAAGCAACGGGTTTAAACTTGCCATTTTCATTCCTGCTCTTTCTCTCAGGGCTGCATCATGACTTCCATGGACTCATGGCATCATCCCCCCTGGGGACCCTTTCTCCATTTAAAAAAAAAAAAATTAAAATGGTATTTTATGACTACATTGACATGTACAAAGCCAGATATGTGAATACCCAACATTTAAAGTTCACTTTTCTCTTCTGGTTTTAATGGAAATATTTTCATGGTCCCCTAAGTATTGTAGTTCCCAGGTACTGTCCCTACGACGCCCACTGTACAAGTTGGTCCCCGTTGTCCCTGACTGATTTTGTGCCAAAATTCTCTGAGCCTCTGTTTCCTCATCTGTAAAATGGGGATCACAGGACCAGCCCCATTGTTTAGTGCCTCTGCATAGGGCCTAGTGCATAGTAAATGGCCTGGCAATGTTGGCTTTTGTTACTAAGTTGCCTGACTCCTGATAACTGTCATCGTCTGGTGACCTATTGAAAGTCAGATTCTACATACATTACCTCGTCTCTCTTAAAGCTCTGCTTGATACGTCCTCCTGGTTACGTGACCTGGATAATTTCCATAAATTAACCTCTTTTACTGTCCATTTCTGTGCTACCCTGCTGTTTGTTCCCCTTCTAGAATGGCCCCATCATCTCTCGGATGAAGCAGACAGCAGTGCCACAGTAACTTCTGCCGTGACACTCAGAACGTCCGCGGATGCTCAGGCATTCCTTTACAGTTTGATCTCTAAACTCATCATTTCGATAGAAAGGCAATACAGCCCCTTCTGGATCTGGAATTAGCTGTCAATTTCTCTGCCTGTCACTCAGAGATGCGGAAGGAGCCATAGGACGAGTCGCACAAGTCATCTCTCGCCCTGGTTTTATGTTCTTTGTTTCTTTTAGCTCCTGACTCCTCTGGCTTTTACTTTCCTCAGTTCTAAGACTCCATACCAGACACTTAGCAAAAGCTTGCTTTGGGGGCTGAGGAGGAACGGCTGAGGGGTGGGGAAGAGCCTCTCCTGTTAAATGTACACACAAATTGCAAATTGCATTTCATGTGAAAATTAAAACAAAGTGGTTTCAGTGTGGAGGAGATGCAATCATATTTTATGAGGTTTGATAAAATCCTCCAACCCCATTAAAGAGCTGGTCATCACTAAGGCATCAGCCTCGCTGTATTAGAAGATAGAGGAAAATGGCACTGAGTTTTGTTTTGCTTCTGTGATATTTTTTTTTTTGATCTAGCCAAATAATCATAGCATCCAGGCACCAAACGATAGATACAGAATTTGCTAGAAATTTGGATTTTCAAGATGCATCTTTTTAAAAAAATTATTTTCTTCTACAGGAATTCCTATCACACGTACTCTTTGAACTATTCATTTTAGATGAAAACTTTTTGTACCCACTTTGCATAGCAATTCAAAGCATTGATTCATTCATCAAACACACAACCTGAGCTTTTAGTATGCTTTCTGGAAAGGGGCGACAAGTCAAAACCCTGCCAGTTGGTCAGATTCTTTTCTGCTTGGTATCTTCATCCCAGTACTAATTCTTTCTCTTTAATATATTTTCTGATCTCAGTTCCTTTATTGATAGAAATGCTGATTTGTATTTTTTAATTGCAAGAGTTATCTGTTTCCTCCAAAGGGATTTCCATGCACACGTCTTTCCTCGTTCATTCTTCCAAGTCATTCTCCCAAATTGACTCACACCACTTCCCGTCCTGCTCTCCACTGCCAACCTCGATTACAAAAACAGCAAGTAGGTGGAAGAATTCTCAAACCTCTAGATGGGAATAGATGGGAATGTGGAAAATATTTAGAAATACTCACCAACCTTTGTTTCCTGTCCTCATTACTTAATCACACGTGCTACACCAGTAATTTTCGCCTAACAAAAAGCCACAAGCAGTGTTACAGATTTGTCCAAAATGCTGCGAGGCCAAGAATGCAGGAAAGTCAGAGGTGAGGTGTCAGGGGGACAGACTACCTGAATGGGAGACGAGGTTTTTGACTGAGCAGAAGCTCAGGTGCCCACCGAGCAAGCTTTCTCTGTGATGGCTCAGAATAGACACACCCCTGACTGGGACCAACCAGACAGACCATCAACGACCCCCTCCCCTGGTTTTTATGTGACCCAGCATCACTGTTAAACGTGGCTCCTAATCGCATTGCTTCACATAGAGCCAGTGACACTTCCACGCGAGTACCTTATACATTTTAAGTTCAAACCAAATCATCCTGGGGACCAGAGAAGATGAATGCCAGTTTTTTTCATCGTCAAGGTAACGATAACAGATTCACTAGAATTTACATAGCACCAAAGTCGATTTACATGCTTATTTACTCTGTTGTTCTCTTTTTTAAAAAAATGGAGTTACCCTAGCAACTGTAATATCACATGATGTTCAGACTAACTGTAATAGAAACACCTTCTGAAAAGAAAATACACATTTCACCAGATGCATCTTATAGACGCATAAGCTGTCATTTATAGAATCTTGATCCGTTTTAGAAATGATTGGGTGAGGTTCATGTGGCATCAGGTACTTTTCTCATTAATTACTTTGCTGGCTTCAGAGATGTTATAATGAAAGGTAGGGATTGGGTGGGGGGAGGCATTGGACCCTCTACGGAGCCTGTTGATAGAATTGTAAGCTGTATCTCGTTAGCACACCAGTGGAAGGAGCACATGACTAATTCCATCTTTTGTTAACACTTTTGCACATGGGTAGAATGTATTCCTTCATTCAAACTTTGTTCCAATTTTAAGAATGATGGCATTTTCCCTGGAGGGATGGTGTGCTTAGTCAAGGAGGGACGCTGCTCAGAGGGCGCTACCCTAAAGTAGGAGAAACCACCAAGAAATTGCAAAGGGGATGGTCACTGTCAGCCCACTGGGGCTTCGTTCAATCTTTACAAACGAATTTGCTTAAGCATAGGGCAAAATACAGCTTTTCTCAGGGATCGCACCAGGGCAGCTGTGACGGATTTGGATTCAGTCTTGCCTGCTCAGGATAAATAAAGCAACAAAGGAGACTCCATAGTTCTAAAAATTCGTGGAGGAAGGTCCATGAGCACCACGTCGTCCTCCTACACCGGCTTCAATATGTTGTACTATGAACAAGGAGGGTCTCACTGGTCAGGTGTGTGGCTGCCAGGAGCCAGGGTTTTGATCTTGGAGGAAGCAGAGATCAGACGCCACACTCTTGTATTCAAACCTTGCAATGGCTGCCCGTGGCCCTTAGCCACACCCCCACGCACGTGCCTGTAGGACATGACCTCTGGCTGCTCCTGTTCCTTATTTTCCAGCGCCCTGTCCCACGTGCCCCAGCTCCTCACCTCTTCCTTTTCCTCACGTGCCCTCTGAGCTCTGCGGCTTCTCTCTCTGCACTCACGTTTATCCTGACTTATCCTCCGTTATCTTGGCATTGCTTAATCATCACAGGCTTACAGAGGCCTTCACTGACCACCCTAGCTAAAGACCCTCTCCCTCACACCAGTTTTCTCCTTTCTGCAGCTTCAGTCACTCTCTGCAATGCCATTGTTTGTGCACACGTTTGCTTGTTTCTTGTCTGTTTCCTCAATAAGACAGTAGACGTCATGGGGTAGGGACTTGTATTGTTCTTTCACAGCTGCATGCTGTGACCCCACTCCAAATACGGCACCCGGGACATAATCGCCGCTCCCGTACATACTCACTCTATAAATGAAAGACTGAAAGAAGGTCTGAATGAATTATGTTTCTAACAGATCAAGGGAAATAAATAGAAGCTTAGCATCTCTCTTGAAAACAAATAGTGTTGGGAAAAAAGAGAGGTTTGGAAAGGTGGACTGAGCTTGCAGAAGCAAAACAGACCTCTGACAAGCAGAAGCCCCAAGGAGTGGAGGTCGTTGCTTTTATTTAGAAATTGACAGCTATCCTGAGACAGACAGTTTTGCTGATCATAGAAATCAAATTTAACAAAACATGGTTAAAAAGGGGAGGGGGGGCAGGCAGTAGTTGCCTTCATGGAGTTCCCAGTCTAAACAGACATTAAACAAATTGCTGCGAATTATTCATTAATTCTTAATTAATGGGATTAAATTAATTATATTGATCAGTTATTTAACAATTGCTAATAATTAATAATGTGCACCTTTTGCCAAAAAGTTTCTCTCCCTTTTAGTAACCCAAGGCTCCCTGTTTCCCTTTGATAAATCAGGATGAAAAGTAACCAAATCAGAATGACCTATCTGGAGGGTTTTCTGTTGGCCTTTGTTCCTGGATGGTTTAAATATGATAGTCTGCTTGTGTATCTGTCTGTCTGTCTGTCTCTCTCTCTCTGAAAAGGTTAGACCCTATGTGTATTCAACGTGCCGACACCCCCCAAACTTGGTCATAAACCATTACTTACTGACGTTTAATGATGTTAACTCGTGCCTTTTTCCTGATGACCTTGGTAAGAGGGAACTTTAACGCCCCCCCAAGTCAGCAGAAGTGGGCTGTGCCTCACCTCTCCTTGAATGTGGCACAGTGAACAGGAGACGTGCAAGCAACGAGTTTCAAAACTCTTTTTTCAGTATTACTCTGAGAACAGCGTGTACTCAGTTCCTGGTGGCTGGGGAAAGTGGCCTTTCCTCGGGCAGGGAGACAAAACATCAACTAAATCAGGACATTCTCCCGACCCATCCCTTTTAACCCTTTGCAATAATGTGAAAAAGTTTAAAGGATCTTGTGGGAAAGTTTCTCGAGATGTGTGTTTCTCAGTGAACATTCCAAGTCCCAATGTGGAAGAGTCTTTTTGAAGGTTGATTGCACAGGCAGGAGGGTGGGGAACCCAAAGAATTTTCAAGGACAGGGTAATGTCCTCTGCATCCTTGACCCAGGCGGTACTCTCAAATCGACATCCATGTTGGCCATCCCCCGCCACCTGCAGTATTTATAGTAACCCACACACAGGGTAGTTGGAAACCAAACTCTTCTTTGGCATAGAAGGGCACGCTCAGGGATTTGGGGGGATGCAAAAATGCTTTCTTCAAATGGCAGGAGGTGGTTCTACTTGTTAGGACTCAAGACTGAGCTGTGTATGGGCAGAGGCCTCAAATACAAGTGTAACCTCACGCGTGCATACGCACCCATTCGTATACTCAACTCCCTCGTGTGTTTCTCTGGAGAAATGATCACAAGCTATCAGAAACCTCCTGGCCGTGCAGGATAAGACGCTCCACTGCTCAGTGCCTGACCTGCCCGGGATCCGGTGTCCTGAGTTAAAGCCACTGCCTCTGCCTTGTATCTTGAGGCCACACAAGGTACTAGCTTTGTAAGTTTCTGTTTTCACCAGGCAGAGGGGTGAGAAGAGCCAGAATGTGTCAGCCCCTTGAGAGAAATGAAGACATGACAGGAAGTCCACTCTGTTGCTTTCATCCACCTGGAGGAATGCTTTGGGCGGGTGCATGGCTCCTCAGGAGTGCCAGCTTACGAAGCTTAGAGGAAGTCACTCAACGCAGTACAACCGCTCGTTACACTACCAAGAAGACACAGAATGCCAAGACCAAACAACCGCAACTGTGGAGTCCCTTCGCCTCCTGAACGGGTCAAAACATCCTCTTATGCTGTTTTGCCTTCCCGTTTGGTCCCCCGGTGGTACTGGGACTTTCAACATCATCAAATAAATCATCTTTCCACTTATTCTCCCTTTGCGTCACCCCATCCCAAGCACCAAGATCTGTTGTCCCTTATGGAATTTGAAGTGTTTGATGCATTAGATTCCACCACCGAAATTACCTGAGCACCTACTACGTGCAATACCCTGTTCCACGTTTCTGGGAACAAAAGCAGAAGCAATCCAGCTTCCTGAGATGAATGTATTTGACTTACTGTTTCTGAATTTTGAGATAACTTCATGTTAATGTTTTTCAGAGGTCAGTACTTGTTTTTCTGAGCATTTTATTCCTTTTGTAAAAAATAGCATTTTTTAAACAGATGACAGAAGCAAAACATGTGCATTGTAAAATATTTTTTAAAATAGAGCAAAAATAAGAAAATAAAAACATCTTTTTCTCAATTCGGAGATTACCACTAGTATGTGTTAACTTCCAGAACATTCTCTGAACCTGGATGTATATATAAGTAATTTGAGATCATAATATACATGCTATTGTATAATCGATTGTTTTCAGCCGACAATATCTATTTTCCATTTCAATAAGTTTTATCTTTTTAATACCCAAACCATATTCATATTTTCCAAGTTGCACAAAAATGTTCTTTTCAACAGAATGGATCAAACTACTACCAGACTCAGAATCACATGTTGTATCCACTTGCTGTGTCCCATAAATCTGTTGTTGTTGTTTTTTTAAATCTAACTCAGTCTCCTTTTTTATGACCCAGAATTGTAGGAGCAACTGAGCCAATTGTCCTGAAGAAGGTCTTCCTTCTGAATTTGGGAGCTTCCACCATCATTTAGCTTGTTCTTCCATGCACTGTAGAAGAGACAGGAATCCATAAAACCCCACAGATCCCAAATGGATTTGTTTTTACCAGAACAACACATCAGAAGTGTAGACTGTTACAATACGTCTGAAAACACATAATTTGCCCCAAAATTAGTGATGCCAGGAATAGCTCCTGAACTACGATGATGGCAGTGTGATGGCTCCATGATAGCACGATGCTTATCCACTCGTGAAACATTTGTGGCTCTACTATCTCACTGAATATGTGTTCAATTCCCCATCAACCATCCACTTAATGATTTTAACACTAATTAGTAATCCTTTGCCTGAATCAGTCATTTAATTAAGGGTTTAAAAAATGTATTTCTACATCTACCATCAGACTCCAATCATTTTATTGATTCTCATCATTGATTCCTTTATTATGGCTCTTATGACTCAGATTAGAGGATGGTCCAATTTGGACATTATCGTGAATGGGGCCATCTTAGGACCTGGCACTTGGGCGGGTTTTCCACCAACATAAAGGGGACTTTGCTCAGCTGTGTTGTCACGCTATCTTCATGCCCCCCTCCCACCCAATGACCATCACTGATTTGACTTTTCCCTATCATGTGTTCTTATTAACTTTATTCATATTTCCCTTTGATTTAAGCTAGTGGTGTGTGGAGCCAGCTTGTACGGTCAAACTAGAGCTGATTGTGTACACATATCTTTTTAACTCTTTCAATGGTTTCTAGAAACTGGCCATGGCAGAAATATTTACACTATGGAAATTGGCGAATCCTGCAATTTTTTAAAATGAGACCTAGGTATTAAACATTTACCAGCCCACCACTTCTTTAAGCCATTCGTTTTTCAAACCTGGCTCAAAATTAGAATTGCCTGAAGAATCTTCTATGATACAAATTTTAAGACCCCACTGCAAACATTCTGAATCAGAAACTCTAGGCTGGAAGCTCTGCAAATCTGTGTCTTTGATCAAACTCTGCAAGAAATTGTCTGAGGAATCGAGGACCCCTAGTGAAGCAGTCAGCCCTGGCAAGAAAACTCAGCATATGCCCTGAAATCCATGTCACTTTTTCCGAGTGGTCCTGGGTTGCCATCCTCACCACCTGTGTTGTTTGGGGGGGCAGGATGTCAAACCAAGGTAGCCCCATTATTGAAGATGGCTTCTTTTCACCTGCCTGCAGGCATGCATCCCACCACCTTTCTTCACTGTCACCTGCCTTTGCTCTGAATCTTTTATCCCATTTCCAAGTCATTCTCTGTCTGGCATGCACTTAAATACAACCACACGGGGAAGGAGGCAGCAATGCATTACAATCTTCCCTCATCAATCACTTGAAGGTGGGTCACTTCTTTGCAATCTAAACATGAAAGCCTGCCCCCTCTTGGGGGCGGGGTGTGGGCAGTGATACTGGGGTTTTAAAAAAACATTTTGGGGCCAGACCAGGAGAAACCCCTAGGGCATAATCTCCCTAATTACACTTTTGCCATTTATCATTGAGCCTGGTCGTTCCAGGGGCCCCTGCCTTTGTGTGTATGTGGCCAAAATGAGTTTTAAGCTGCAGAGGGAGCTACCTAATCAATTTCCTTGGCCGGAGCCTCTTAGAATCCAATATAGCATAGGTACAGGACAGTGATAATGATTTGACATTCACCACACGTCTGGGGGCGACACAGCGCCGATGGAAAAAAAAAATGTCATGCCCAAATGAGTATTGTTGGCCTCTAGTTCCAACACAACACCAAGAAAACATTGCAGTATTATGAGAATTCCTGTTCCCTCTGTCGATATTTTCAAGATGGTTCTTACTTCTAAGCAGGTATCGATTGTGTATAGGTTAGGACCCCCAGTGCCATTTGTCATTTCTGATATAATATCGTGTTATCGTTTAAAGCCGTAATGGGAGAGGTGTCTGTGCTTCAAGCAAACCGTTGTCTCGAGCTTTGATAAATGGCTAGATGGTTCTTGTTTCTGCAGCAGTGAGCAGTTGGCTGGCTATTTGCTTTACCTTTTATCCAAGAATAACTGTGTGATGGGTTCTGGAAGCGAGCAGTATCATTTTGTCAGATGTGGTTCACGGCGAGCCGGGTGGTCCTAGCAGAACAGCTGTGGGATTTTAGCACCCGACAGGATGTTAGCAGAGGCCTGTGTAAATCTGAAACAACTCGGGCTTCACATGGCTGCTTTTGGTTGAAAAGTTCTCAGTGCTGTTTTTTTAAGGTGAGAGGACAGGAAATGCTGATGGGAAAGCTGGGGGAGGGGAAATGCGCTTTAGATAATAATTTTATTCAGACAGATCCTTTCAGAGAAGTAGCGATTTGAGGGGACAGGGTGGTGCTATGTCACCGAGGGAAATAGCAAGTTGGTGCTGTGAGGCCTCTCGTTTCCAACAGTGGGACTCACGCAGCTCTGGGTGCCCTCAGACGAGTTACCCACCTCCTGGTAACAGGACTCTCTTCATCCATCATTGGGACCCTTGGAAATGTGGCACAAAGAAGGCTCTCTGTTCCTGTACCCGAAGATATTTCGTGGGTTGCAATTGTGGCACGTAATCCATCACAACAGGCAGTTTGTCAGAACAAACAGCCAAGGTTTTGCACCCACAGTTCCCTTCTCAAAATTCATGAAAACCAAAAGCTCCCACAAGTTTAATACAGCTTTGCATGGTGGCAATGGCTGTCATTTCTCTGTGCCTTCTTAACGGGGAGGGAAGGACCAGTCATGTATCATGACATAAATGGCACAACAGGCACATTCCCTCAGCTCTAAATCTGAAAGGAGGATTCAGAGAAGTACCTGACATGAATCTTTGCTCTTCACTGGAGGACACTCAACCCATTCTTGGTTCTCGGGAAAGTTCACCAAGTTTTCGATGTTAAATGTAAAATCTACACTGGACCAGAGGTACCAGGTGACGCTAAGAAACTTTGTCTTCTAGAGTCTGCCCTTTGCTTTGATTTCCCAGGAACAGGGAAGCTTTCAGCAAGGTGAGACTATATTTCCTCGCCAGCCTCATTTTTAGTTAATGATAAGTGCATGTGCTAGGCCACAGAGAGGGTGTGCAGAATGAACATGCGTATGAGGCAGAAAAAACAAGTCCACACGTCGCATTAGGATTTGGTGCCAATCAATAGAAGAGATAGGCCCAAATATGTGTATAATTAGATACATGTTTCTGGATCCATCATATATACACACAACATACAAATGCATATTCATAAACATTCATGCTCTTATAAGTGCTGTGTGGAGCTGAATTGGTTACCTAAACTGTTCAGCCTTGTGTCCTACGAACGCATTAATATTTTTAAATTACGTATCTACCATGTGCCAGGCCTGTGTGTGCATTCGTGCGTTTTATCCTCATGCGTTTATAAGGAACTATGATTATCCCATTTTTCAGATGAAAAAAAAAAAAAAAGATTGCAAAGCACTGCCGTGATTTGCTTAAAAGCGTACAGCTTACAAGGGGCAGGTCCTCAGCTCATGCCATTTTTAGTAGGTCACACAAGGATTTGCATGTCATCTATTGTACATGTTGGCAATTATGACAAGGTGTGCAAATATAAAGAAAGAATTTCCTCCCAGATAGTCTAACACCGAGGACTGGCAGTGTTCCAGAAAAAAATATTGCCATCTTTTTTTTTTTTAATGAAACTTCCAAAGAAATTGGAACCTTAGGATTCCTGTTACATTAAACCATCCAACTCAAATGGCTGCAGAGTCAAATAGGTAACGAGAGTCAAAGGAGGGTGAGACAGCAGGGAGTGGTGTGGACTGTGGGTACCTCCAAGGCACGTGTCCCAACTAGAAGGTTCCAGAATGCGGCTTAGCTCCAGCTGACTGGGGCCAGGCATGAATGTGGGTTCAGTATGACCAGATCACCGGATTATTCTGGGTTTTATTTTCAGACGAAATTCTCTATACGAAGTTCTTGACGTTTTTCCATATCTCTACGATTTGTAAATACTGGCAACTAATTCTCCCCTTTTAAACATACTGGCCATTCAAACAAAACACATGTGTAGGCAGTGCGTGACCTCAGGGCGGCCAGTGGCCAACCTCTGCAATGGGACTCTGCTCCTTCTGATGACCCACTGACCTCTGTTTACTCGTCCTGCTGGCCTGGCTTCCGTTTGGGGGCTCACGGGGGAGGATTCCTCCTTGTGAATCAGTGGAATAAAATAAGCATGGGAACTTGTTCCCTGAAACAGCAGGCTTCTCGCTGTGGCAGGTAGGACAGCACCCACCTTCTGCCAGTCGGGCAACTTCAATTGTCCATGTTTGATTAGACTATTTTGGTGTTTCCTTCACATTCTAAAGCTCTAGATTTGTTTTATACTTTAAAGACGTCAGTAGGATAAGTAGTACACCGTGTGTCCCTTTCTTGGCAAATGCCACCACAGGCTGGATCTTTCTGAACCCGACAAGACCCTGAGTGAACCCTGTCTGGGTGGACGTCTGGTGACATCCCCTCCTGCCACCTGTCTCACAAGCATTTCAGCTCTTTTGGATTTCTCGCTCTCACTCTCTCTCTCTTCTTCAGAGATCCTGCCGAGGGAGCTATTTCCTCCGTGGGGAGTTGGTGCTATAATATTTCCCCTCCCCCCCAATGACCTTCCATCCAATCTTGCTTCATCTGACTTTCTCAGCCCTCAGGTCTCAGCTCAGACATCACCTTGTCAGAGCTGTGCTCCCTCACCCTGAGCTAAAGCAGTACGACCCCCACCCCCAGCCCCTCTCTACCCCACATTTCACTCTGTTTTATTTTCTGCATATCAGCTGTCAGTAGCCCAAGTTATCTCATTTATTCTTCATTTACTTATTTATAGAGTCCACAGGTATAGTAATAAAAATAAAAAAAAGATAGATTCTGGAGCCAAACAACCAACCTAGACTCAAATCCCAGCTGTGTTCCTTCCTCACTGTGTGACTGTGGACAGGTCACTTCACCTGTCTGTACCTCAGTTTCCTCATCTGTAAAATGGAAACATTGGGGATAGTAATACAAATAGTGCCTCATAGAGATGTTAGGAGAATTAAATGTATTTCTATTGATAAAGTGCTAAGAATCACTATTTATTCAGTGATGGAACAACACCCGCACACAGTAAGCACCATATTAGGAATGGTGATTTCTATCATCGTCACCATCATCCAAGTGAGAAGAGATGCTAGTTCTCTTTTTAAACTCTGTGTCCTCAGAGTGCAGCACAGAATAACTGCTCAGAAAATATTTACAGACTAAATGAATGGTAGAAACTTCAAAGAGCAAGTACAATAGAATATACTTACTCATACTTATCAGCATGATTAATTTCTTAAATCTCTCTCTCTCTTTCTCTCTCCCTCCCTCCCTTCCTCCCTCCTTCTCCCTCTCCCTCTTTCACTCTTTCGCTCTCATTAAATTAAATTAAATTAAAGGTGAGGATAAAGTGCCAGGAAAGCTAGTAAAATGGTTCGGTAGGTTGCCCAGCCAGCCGTCTCTTGAGAGCTGATATCCGAATGGCAATGCCCCACCTGAACCACGCAGCCCCCCATTAATGACTTACACCAACAGGGTTCAAACACGAGGAAGAGGCAGTGGCAGCAGCAGGACCCACTAATGATGCTGTGTGGTGTTGCCTCTCGCTCCTGGGCAGAATGGCAAGTGGAGAAGAAAGCCCCCAACTGCTGTGGGGAGGTGCCACTTTCAACAAAGAAATCCTGCCATTCCAAACTGTTGAGACCTTTAAAAATAAAAGATGTGCCATATTTCCAGCACTATTCAGTATTCATGAGGCTTCGCTGCTTGTTGTAAGGCAAGATGAAAACAATACTCAGTAGATTTTCATAAGTGACATGTAACTGTAAGATTGATAGATGATGCAGTTTTAATGTATGTGAAGTTCAAAACCAACATAAAAGCTGCAAGGTACCTGAACGCTGGATTCCAGACCCACAATTTTTCCAGTGATGAGCTCCGGCGTCCCCTCCCCAACTCTTCTGCATCTATGTAACAAAAGATGGCATCACCCCAAGAGGGTAGCATTTCTACTGAACCGCCCAGGTGTTCAGAGTGTGGGGATGTTTTCATTAATGGGGTCCTTGGGTACATTTTCCGCTTCAAATTAATGTGATGAGTCATGAATGGTCAACTATCACTATTTACTTCTGTGAATCAATGCCAAGGAAGATGGTTAAGACTCCTGGTGGTTCAGGGAGCACATAAGGTTAGCTATGGTGCCAGTAGTTTCCTAAAATGTCCCTTGCTTTATACCTCATAGCTTGTTGGCCACTGTGGGCTTGTTATGTGTTACATGCACAGTTATAAATTATAGGTGAGATATTGCATATTGTACTGTATATGTGTATTATACATGCAGCTAAGCAATTATGCACATTACCTCTAACTATGTAATATATCGCAAAAACAGGGTTTTAAGAATGTGGGTAGTGAGCTTCAATCAAGCAATATTTGTTTCCATCCTGTTCCCATGAATGAACTCTAATGGGATGTTACAGAGTTGAACTATATATCTTCATTTTTGAACCCTTCTTTCCTTTCGTCATATCACTTGGTACTTACCATCGATTGAACGTTAGGACCTGTCAAGTTCTGAACAGGAAGAACTGTAAGGAAACCTGACATAGACACAAAGAGATGACACATGCTAAAGAGAAATATACATACACGCCAGCAGGCATACGTACACGCACAATTGTTTCTATATTGATGAGCCTTCCCTTCTTTCTTCCTTTCATTTTTTTTCTTACGTTCTCATTTTAGAGGAGGGCGTTTGGGTTCCTATTTTGATTTTGCATTGGTTCTAGTCTAGTTAATTCAAAATGGAGAAGATTAGAAAAATAAAATAAAAATATCACAACAGCAGTGATTTTGTGAGCACTTTCCATGGCATAGCCAGTGCTTAAATGACTTTACATGCAAAAAATAAAATTAAATTAAAATGCTACAAATATATATTACTAACCTCATTTTACGAATGGGGGAACTGAGACACAGAGTGGTTCATCAGCTTGTACAAAGTCACACCGCTTATAAGCGGCAGGAGGTTGCTTTTCATTGTCCCTGCTCGACAGCCATCAACAACATGCAAGTGTCAAAGCAACATCATGGACCATTTCGGGATCAGTGTAGCTGTAACCCTTCCCTGGTTGGAAAATGTTATTATATATGTGCATGTCAGACAAGAGCACTTCCAAACGACGGAGACCTCCTCCTCTGCGCATTGTGTTGTCAGCACAGGGCCTGGCACAAAGCATGATGAAGAAGAAAGGGAGAAAGCGGTGAGGAGGCGAATTCCCGGTGGGTGTTTAGGAGCTAAAAAATAAGTGAGGTTTTTCCAATTTTAAGATAAACACAAAAACAAGGACAACTGAAAAAAATAAGATAACCTGGTCTGTGGATCGGCTGTCCAGAAAAGGAGACCGTGCAGACTGTAAAGACCACATATGTACAGGTACATATATGCACAGAGAATGTTCTGGAAGTTCACGCACAATAGTGTAATCTCTGGGTATCCTGATAGGAGATGAGAAAACAGAAGTGCAGGCAGTGAAGTGATGTATTTATCCCAGGCACCCAGCTTGTCACTGGCAAAGCTCGGATCTGAAGAAAGCCTGGGTCTCCCACAACTTAAGCCCACACCTCCTGATTTTTATAGTTGGGTTGGATCTTGCTGAGAAGGATGATTTTTCTCAGGGCTAGACTATAGACTCCTCAGGTTGAGATCGGGTCTAAGCCACAGATGCTAAGGTGTCATGAAGTTCAAAGTAGGAATCTTCTAGAATCTTGGCCTATGGACAGAGCTGCTGAGCCAGCTGGCACACGTGACAGTGGGGACGTGTGAGTTCTCTCATGCCCTCTACTTGCCCACAGAATTGTGCGGAGGCCCCAAACCAGGTATTGACCTGCACGCATTGTCTGCATAGAACTGTGAAGCACATTCCTCTTTGGGGGAAAGGGTTTCTAAAAATAGGTTTAAAGAAAAATACTGCATCTGGTTCCTTGTCGTTCAGAAAAGGGTCTCATATCAACTCCCAGAGATTTGGTGGAAAACGACCAGACGGTGCTAGTCTCCTTCCTCCTGTCCCTGTCTTGTCCCCTTGTGCTGGGTTTACCGTGCTGCAGACACATCCCCATTCACAGCTCTGTTGGGACAAGACAGCGACCTTAGGGTCCTCACACCCAGGCCGTGGCTGCTGTCATCAATGCCTTATGCACTTCCTGTCCCTCAGCACACCTCTGTCATAACACTTGGGACATTTGCTATCTCTTTTGTCTACTTGTCTCCCTAGGACACAATAGTCTAGTTGGGGACTGGGACCATCTCTTTCTCATTCAGGACTATACTTCTCAAATCCAAAAACAATGTACCTAAGACATAGTGGGTGTTAAATATTTTTGGAACGGGGTGGATTAATGTAGATGCCCACCCTTTCTTTATCAACACGCATGGCATAGGAATAGTCTGAGCTTCGTAGGCGTACAGTAAATATTTGCTGAAAGATGGAAGAAGCACATCCCAGCTTGCTTCCACCACCCACGGCAGGAAAGCGGGACTCTTCTCGAGCTAAGAGAAAGCCCATCTTAAGTTGAGAGGAAGAGAGGGGTCTGCCTTCCTCGCTGAACCTGGGGAAGGAAGGGTTCCATCTGTTTCTCGCGTGTCCCAGGTAAATGGCAACACAGATGAGCGGGCCGGCATCTCCTTTCCCTCCCATTTGGTGCTCTGAATTCGGAGCACGAGTTATATTGCTTGACCTGTGTGTGTCTGCTGGCCACGACCACTGATACATTTATCTGGACGGGTGTTTTCCTGAGGAAAACACAGTCTGTTGGGTTCTATTCCATTGATTCCTCTTGACGTTCGCCATTTCCCACGGTCTTCCATGAGCACGTGGTGGGTTCTTGACCAAGTAGGTGCCTTAAGCTCTGGTATTTCATTCTGTTTCGTTTCTTGGTAGGTTTGTTTTGTGTTGTTGAGAGCTTGGTGTTGTTCCCACTGAAAAGTCTTCTGCCAGTGGTAGTGACCATCTTGAAAGAGACCCAAAGTCTGATTTGTAATCTCACACAGCAGCCTCCCAAGTGGTGGGCTCTCCCCACCGAGGTGAATACCTCGAGTTGGCTTTTTTTAATTAAGGCTCCGCATTGTAACTAGTCAATGTACATTATTGGGAGAGTGAATGTCAATGCCACTGCTTTTTCTTTCTCTCCTTTATCTTTGTCAGTGATTCAAAGACATGATTTATGGTTAGTCTCCGACTTTGAGCATCATCCATCACGTCCTGGTTTCACTACAGGGCTCCACGTTGTAAATCATGCCGAAGGGTTGTCACTCATTCCCCTTAACCCTTTAGGGTTGTGTTTCAGGGTCGCACTCCAAGAAGGAAACTTGTAAAATGGCAGTGGAGGGGCCCGCCTGAGCAGTTTATGGGGACTTGTGGAGCCAGGGGCATTAATTGCTTGGCTTAATGCAATAATTATTAAGACCGGGGGAAAGCCTGGGGCCAGCCCCACCCATAGCAGGATGAGAAACTCACACCAGGTGACTTGAGAAACACAGATTCCTGAACCAGTTCTATTCTGTTCTGAAATGTCCATTATGGATGTGAAGTGCTGAGTTTCCCTTCGGCATCAATCACGGGCTAGTTCTGATTGTGACCTTGCAAAGATTATAGAATGAGTATAAAGACCCATTAGCAGCTGCTATTTCGGGCTTTGTAAATGAACAGCCCTCTACTACTCTTTTTTCCCATCTGTATCGCTCTCTCGCTCTCTGCCCCTCACACTCGGGAAGGTGTGCTGAAGTTGAAGACTGGGATTGGCGGGCAGAGGAGTGGGACGTTTTGTAGAGTCAGATGTCCCCCTCTGGCTGGTTCCTGGCAATGGCCGAACTCAGTGCCCCCAACCTCATAGCTCTGAGACATGGAACCCTAGAGAGAGACAACTGACACCAAACAAATGGGGGTGCTGTCCTGTCAGAAGTCTGCCTCTAGTAACCGGGGGTCCTTCAAGAAAAGTATATGTTTGGGATCTATTTGTTCAGACGCCACAGCCAGTTGATAGCAATTTGATGCCTGAGTTATGCATGGCTCTGTTTCACCTGGGTAAGCTGATGAACACAACGAATATATGGGTGGAAGATATATGGGTGAATAGACTGAACGGTTATAAAATATGATGCCTGTTATCCAAACAGCGTTACCCTCCTCTCTTTAAAGATGGACCCTTCCTCCATTGGGGGCTGAGGGGCCCCGGGCTTGGATGTTTTCAAACACAGCATGTGCAACATGTCCATCATCTTCATGTTTGCAGAAACTTGGCTTGATCTCATCTGAAGGGTTAACACGCCTCAGTTTCCTCAGCCAGCGGCCCTAAAGGGCCCCTCCGTTACCTGCTCTTCTCACTTTCCAGAGTGCAAAATGGCTAGTCTTATTATTTTATCTTTCTTGGAAAGAGCACAAGGATCTTTTCAAACTTTAAATGACCCAGAAGCTATTAATCC
This sequence comes from Rhinolophus sinicus, assembly GCF_057876585.1. Taxonomy (NCBI): domain Eukaryota; kingdom Metazoa; phylum Chordata; class Mammalia; order Chiroptera; family Rhinolophidae; genus Rhinolophus; species Rhinolophus sinicus. The sequence goes on along the minus strand of NC_142513.1, from coordinate 7,101,260 downwards.
TCCTAACAACCTTGGAAGGCAGGTAAACTGTTGCCGAACTAGTATTTCACAGAGAACGCCTTCCCCTCCTGCCCACCCCCTTGCTCAGAAATCAGATTTATACGGTATACACAGTGTCTGCAGACCTAACTACAGGTGACTAAGGGGGAGGCTGCAGATTAATGTACCCGTTCAGAATGATGTATTCTGTGTTTTGTGCTGAGAGCAGCAGCGACGGCCTGCTGGAAAGGCGTAACAAGGAGGCCCATCTCGAGTCTTCCATTGCAGCCTGTTACAGAAAGGACTTCTGTCGGGTCTCTGTTGTGAAGTCAGCTGCTGCTATTTGAATTCTGTCAATAAGACATCTTCTGTTGCTGCTGCGTGGATTCCGTTACGCCTCTGATCAGAAGGATTTCCAAGGCGCTGAGAATAAGGAGAGTTGTTCGGCTCATGGGATTAGCAGACAACTTTACGAGGACCGTTCCCTCTCAGTGAGAGAGAGGAATTCTCCTCTCTCAATATTGCCCGTCACTGGAATAATTACCAATTTCTGCAGAGCTTATTCAGACCCAGAGACAACATCCCAGAGGCATCGAAAATCTCCTGCTAAAATGTGCTTTCAACAAATTAGAAGACGCCACCTAGTGAAGCTCTTAATTAGCATGCCACCTTGGCTGTAAGGCTAGGAAGCCTAATTATGGCCAACTTACCCAGACCTCGTACTTGAAGGAGCCTTGCATTATATGCAAGACTCTAGAAAGAAAAGAAAAAAAACATGATGGTCTAATTAAATTAAAATACTCTGGTGTCTCTGTCTGAACCCAGCCCAGGGGATGACACCTGGATGTCTGGTTTGAAGCATTCAGATTGGTGAATTAACCCCCTTTCAATGTGGGCAGATGAAAAAGTAATATCCGTCCCACATGTCGGTCGGTGTTGTCTGCTTAAATTCCAGGCAGTTCTGATGGACTCAGCTCCGAATGGCACAGATCTTTGCAGACCTGTCTGTCTTTAAGGATTCCTATTTGCCAGATTTGCAGTGGTGGCAAACTTAAATGAATTGTCCAAATTCATGCACACCAACCCACTGTCCGGAGGCCACAGGAACACACAGTCCAGCTCCTGCTTTCCCATGTCCACTTTCCCTGGGGCCCTCCTTTTACACAGAAATTTCTGACTGGTGTATGTCTAAACACAGGCGTGACACCCCTTCCTACTACTTTCTCTCTCTCTGTCGGTTACGTTTCCTCCTCTCAGCCCCATTCTCTTTTTCATTTCTGTTTTGTCAAATAACGGTGTGACTTTGTCTTTGACATTAAACAGTTGTATATACTTTTAGCAGCTTTTGTTTACTCCATCTGTATTTCCAATCAGTGTGGAAGGTTTACCAAAGTGGTTCATTACTGATTTATTTATGGTGTATTTAGATAGCAAATACTGAACTGTCAGCAGTTGCTGGTTAAACACTGTTGACAGACATTAATAACATATGGTACGGCAATGGAATTATGATCTTTAGGTTTTTGTTTTTTTTAATTTTGATCTTCAATGTGCAATCTGGGGTTTTGTGTTTCTCAGATAGTTGGGTGCAACAGAAAGAGACGTTTAAAGAAACCATGTTTTCTTTTTATTTGTAACCTTTGGGGTTTCCTGGTGGTGACATTAACATCTTCTGTGTCTGTTTAGCTGTTCAATTTAATGGAAGACAAATCCTCCCAAAGGTTTAATTTACTCCTGCACAGTGAAATCACTATATTCACACCGTGGGAAATAGCCCTAATTTTCCCAACCTTCAGTCGCCATCAAGCATATAATTTATTTTTCCCTCTTCAATCCATTCCTCATTAGAAAACAAAGTTTTTGATATTTAAATGTTACCAAGTTCAAATGGAGGAGCCTGGTCTCCTGTTTCAGCAAAATGCTTTTGCAGGCATGGCTGCTTCTACCTGACAGCCACCCATTTATACCAGCCAGAACAGACACACGTTTCAATGTCTGACCTTTAATTGGCCGTTCCTTTGAGCTTACATGGTTTTCTCCAGCAACAAGAGGGGGAATTGTTCGACTGGGCTCAAAGGAAAAGCAACTGGTATACCTGGGTGGCGACAGGATTCAACCCATCTGCTTGGAAGTAGGAAAGCACGCGTCCGCTGGACAGGGAGAATCGTTCCATGGTTCTGCAAACATGATCCCATTTTCCAGAATCCAGTTCTTTCTCTTGAAAATGATATCCAAAGGGCATCACAGAGTTCACATGAGATAGGACTAGTTCTCTAGAGCAGTGAATTTGGCAAAAGCCAACACCTATTCTCAGACAACATCCGCACGAGTGTTACCTGTAATTTCAGGACTCTGGCACCCTGGAAAGCTATGTTTCCAGACAGGGAACCCAGTGAAGAATGAGCGATCACTCAGTTTCTGACAGGATTGTCTTCGTGTGTGAAGACAGAGGGTTTGCCCTTGTTTTCCAATGTAAAGACGGCAGACGAGATGGAGTGTGGGACTCACGGGTTGAACGAATACCTCTCGTGCACTGGAAACTCACCTAGTGTTTGGTATACATTCTCACCCTGGGTCCTCAGGACACTCCAGGAAATGAGTATGAGTATAATCCCCACTTTGCAGATAGGGAAATTGAGGCTCAGGAGGGTCAATGACTTGTCCAAGGTCATATAGTTGGTAAGTAAAGCAGCTATGAGTCAAATCCAGACAGTCTTATCCCTGAGCCAAGTCAAATGGAGGATTTTAGTTCAAGTGGGGGAAGAAGAAAACCTGTGTGCTTTTACTATTTTAGAACTGTAAAGCGTATTGGACATTTTCTAGTCTAAATCCCTCCTTTTACCTTTATAATAACGAAGCCCAGAGCAGCTCCAAGTCTTGCTCCAGGTTCAGTGGTTATTGGCTGAGCTGAGGCTGGCTTATCCTGACCTTGGATCCAGCTTCGGTAGTCAGTGCTCCATCATTTTCTTAATGGTCTCAAAGCTTGAACTTAAACGTAGAGGTGGCTGATTTTGAGATATATGCAATACTTTGGGGCACGTTAACGATAGTAGAAGGTAAGGATCCTAGATGCTACCTCTGTCTTAGTCCTACTGTCTCCCCTGCTAAAACTCACAAGAAACAATAAGCTGCCAGGCCAGAGCACATACAGTACTTCCTCAGGTCTCTGTCAAATCCCACCTCTGACACTCACTAGCTGTGTGATACTAGGGAAGCCCCAGCACCCGTCTGACGGCTGTGGTTCTCCCCTGCAAGTGGCTTGAATGAAAGGCCGTATACAAAGCCGCCATTGCGGAGCCTGGAACAAAGCTATTAGCCATTAAATGTTTCTTTGTAGCATTATACTTATTAGAAGTGTACATAGAACTGAAATCAAGATGCACGAATATTGCATATTCGGTGTAGACATCTTCAAAGCCAGGTACTGTGAATCTGCCTTGCATCACATCGCCCACATATCAAGTTTCCGACTTTCTTGTCTCTTACCTCTAGATAAGGGGCTCATGTAATTAGGTCAAACCCCCTAGGTTAATCTCTCTGATTTGGCTCTTAATTACATCTGAAAATCCCTTCCCAGCAACACCTAGATTAGTGTTTGCTAGAACAGCTGGGAGGTGTGTGTCGGGTACCCCGGGGGCCAGGGAGCTCGTGGACCATCTGAGAATTCTGCCCAGCACCTCAATTTCCTAATCCACCAAATGGGGAAGTGCCGTAATGCCCATGTCACAGATGTTCATGAGAATCAAATGTATACAAACCACTTACCACGGTGCCTGACGTAACACATGCATGCAATAAATGGCAGCTATTGGTCCCTGGAAGAGAAACTAAAACTTGGACATGGAGTAATTTACCAGACTAAGGGAGTTTAGAGCTCAACCCTGGGAAGAATTGATCAATCAATCAGCAAAAACATTTTATTGAACACCAAGATACTGTGCTAGGGGCTGGGTGACAATTGCCAGAAGCTGCAATTGAACGCAAGGCAGAGCTGCTTCCTGTGGGAAGATGAAAGGGACTTAGAGCACAAATGGTGTCCCCAAGAGTCTGCTATCTTGCCTCTCTTCCCTGCAATAGCTGTGATGTTTAAGCAATGGCCTGTGAGAATGAGAACCATGTGCCCACCTGGGTGAGGGAGGGGGGCTGTGTGAACAGCCTGTGTGCAAAGGCCCTGAAGCAGAAGATCATCAGAAATGCCAAAAAATACCCAGGAGGCCAATGTGGTCAAGCGCTGAAAACAAAGAGGAGAAGGGAGGAAACTGAGTCAAATTTGTGAGACGATTGTAAACTTGAGCTTTGGCTAGCGACATTAAGGAACAATTGTTACTGTGATTAGTTTGGGGATGTGAGAATGATTATTTTTCAAAGAAGGTGAGATCTTCTCTTTCAGAGATACATACGTGTACTAAAACATTTATGGAAGAAATTACAAAGTCTGGGACTGGCTTCAAAATAATATTTATTGGTGGGGACAGTAGTTGGAGGCTTAGATGAAACAAGATTGCCCGTGAGTTGATAAACATTGAAACTGGTTGATGGTACATGAAGGCATACTATTCACTTGGGTCTACGTTGGGATGTGTTTGAAATTCTCCCCTTAGAAAGGAGTTTTAGAAGAAAAGAACTGAGTCAAAAGAAATGGCAAGAGTCAGATCATAGAGGGCCGTGGAGCCAGTTTAAGCGACTTTTGTTTTCTGAGAACAATGGAAAACCCATGGACGGTTCTGAGCAGGGGAATAACCTGACCTGATGTGTTTTCCCAGCCTCACGTAACTGCTGTGCCTATGTGGACTAGAGTGCAGTTAGTTTCCTGTTGCTGCTGTGACAAATTACTACAAATTGAATGGCTTAAAACAACATGAATGTATGATGTGACAGTTCTGGGGATCAGAAGTCCCAAATCAGTTTCACCAGGCCCAAATCAAGGTGTCCGCAGGGCTGCCTCCCTTCTAAAGTCTCTGGGACAGAATCTATTTCCTTGAGAATCCGTGTTCCAGCTTTTAAAAGCTGCCCACATTCCTTAGCTCGTGGTTCCTTCCTCCATCTTCGAGTCAGCAGTGGTAGCACTCTGACGGCTTCCTTGGTTGTCATGTCACCTTCCCTATTCTGACCCTCCCTCTCCTACGGCCCCTTTGAGGCGTACCCTGGGGCTCACCTAGATAATCCAGGTGAGTCTCCCCATCTCAGAATCCTTAATTTAATCATAGGAGTGGAATCCCTTTTGTCACGTTAGGTGACATAGTCATATAGGTTCTGGCGATCTGAACGTGAGATCTTTGAGGGCCACGATTCCATCTCCTGTAGGGGTGGGGGAGGGTCAGGCGTCCACGCGAGGGAGGGCTCCGTGGTTTCTCAACCTCAGCACCACTGACATCTGGGGCCAGCTCCGTTCTTGTTGTGGAGGGCCCGTTCTTGTTACAATGCTGAGCATTGTAAACCGTTCAGTGGCTTTCATGGCCTTGACCCACGGGATGCCCGTAGCACCCCTTCCCCCGCCAAGTTGTGACAATTGAAAATATCTCCAGACATTGCCGAATGGCCTGTGGTTGAAAACCACTGGATTAGCGCACTCCTGGCAGAGATGGCACAAAGCGGTAGCATCCGGGCTGTCCTCTGAAGGCAGCCGGGGCAGGTTTGGTGAGGCCTCCCTCCACTCCCACTGCCAAGCACTGCTGGTACCCAGAGAGGTTTCCCTTAGGGCTGCATTGCTGTCGCGGACGGTGTGGAAACAGAAAAATGGTGGCAGATGACTGTGGTTCATCTTCTCCCTAACTAGTTATTTTGCAAGGACAGAGGTGGTGGCTGTTTCTCCTTGTCCCCACCACCTGCCCCGATGACAGGAGCACCCCGTTAGACCTCAGGAACACCTACCGGCTCTGATTTCGTAATCACAGTCCACTACACCTTTGCTTCCCCATCGTGGGAGAGGAGCTTAGCCCGGGCAGCCCCTTTTCCCCTGCACGACATTTAAGACTCCGTGTGAGGTCCGTGCCTTGGAATCCTGGCACACAAGGACCAGCCCTAAAGACAACAATGTTGCAAGTTGGTATGTGGTTCCCTGTGGTGTCGCTCTGTAGATCCCCATTAGTAATAATTCTATGTGCTTCCTGAATGGGCGCTGATGTTTACCGAGCACTGAGCACTTCTATGCATCGGGTGCTGTCCTCGGTGTATGTGTGTTATGTCCATCTCCACAGCAGCCTGAAGAAATAGGGCCTGACCTTCCACCTGTTTGAGGGATGAGGAATATACGTGAGACTGGGCAAGGCTCAGCAACTCCCCCAAACCTCCATCGTATAGGCAGGTGGTACAGGTCAGGACCGTCTGGATTCTACACCTTGGCTCCTAAATTCTTCACCATATTGCCTCAGTTCTAGGCCGCCGAGGGGGCTTTGAGCCCTAGTCAACTTTAGCATTAGAAGCTAGCAAGCCTTCACTGTTTTCTTAATGGCTTCGGGCTTTGAGTTTCAATGTGTGATATAGCTTCTAACCTGGGGCAGGGCGGAGGCAGGGGTTGCTTTTTTATTTCAGGCGTGGTTTCAGCCACTCTATTCACTCTGCCTTCTTCCCTTGGCCACTCTGGCCCTGTAAAAAGCCATTACAGATGAATCCTACGTAAGCAGATCAAGGAACATAATACAAAGAGCTATTTGATCTTTTCCGCCCTTTTCGATGTGAACTGTTGTCAGGTACTGAGCTGTAACTGTCCTTACATAACTCTAGTGGCTCCCTTGGATGGATCCATGGGCACAACTCACCTTTAAGTTCCCTAAGTGAGGACAAATGAAGTTCACAGGTACCTGAGCAGAACCAGATTTTAGGTTCCTTTGATGGGGTCATGGGTTTTGCAATGAGGGGTCTCAAAGTTCCAGGGCTACGGAGGGGTCGGGAGAGTGTGGTAAATTAGTAAACTGGGCTGCTGTGAGACGCTACTGAGTGGAATGGATGCAGGTGGATATTCCAGCATCCCTCCCACCCACCCTCCCACAAGGGCTGCTGTGACTCAGCTCCAGAGAGAGGTACCAGGTGGGATGTGGCCCTGCTGCCAGATTTAAGCTTTGCCAAGCGAAACGAGGAAACTGAATTTTTATGTGAAATCTCCTGATCCTTAGATCTTGGTGATTCATTTGTTTTAACCGCATGGCTCGAACCTGGCCCATGTAGAGGCTTAATCCAGTTTATTAACTCTGACTTGGGGATTTAATCTGACTCTCCAGGCCACACGTGCACTATTGAGCACTTGAAATAGGGCTGGTCCAAAAGGAGCTGTGCTGTGAGTGGCAAACACACTCCAGATTTCAAAGGTCTCATCCACAAAAAACAGAATGTGAAATATCTCATTGATTTTTATATTGATTCCACGCTGATAAGATACTGTGGATCTATTAGGTTAAATAAAACATCATTAAAATTAATCTCACCCATTTCTTTTTCATATTTTAATGTGGCTGTTGGAAATTTTAAAATTACATATACAGTTTCCCTTCTGTATGGGAGTTGTCCACGATCTCCACTCTCTCCACAACAGACTGACATAATAATAATCACACTTCACCATGGACCCCTGTATGAAGCCCTTTTGAGCTTTCTTTCAGTCCATCCTCAAAATGATCCTTTGAATTTATTCATATTATCTCCGCTGTATAGATGAGAACCCTGACGCTAGCTAGAAGGGGAAATCACACCATTGGCCCATGACATCAGATTCTGGATTTGTCTATAAGTTTTTTAGATAACAAAAGCTGAGCAATTAACCATTATACTGACAATAAAATAAAATAATAAAATAAAATTTTGGACAAATCTAAGGAGTGTTAGTAGCTGAGCTTAAAATAACGTACAGGTTCGCCCAAGAAATTATGGTTTCTTTCCAACTTGGAGCCCATGGGCAATGCTTCATATAAATTCAGAAGACAGAAAATATTGCCATGCAGGTGTATTTTGCTTTGGGTAAAATGTGCATGTTCTTGTTACGTTGCATATAGACCAAGCCTGTGTGACTTGAAACACATTTGAAATGCACAAGAGGAGTTCCAAGTGTTAAGAAACCTATCCTGAGTCCTTTTAATACTCATATAAGAGGTTCTGCATCTTTATCCTACTGTAAACCTGCGGCCACACTGTCAGTCTGGGAAGGTTAGACCTTTACCTACTGGATTTTCCCAGATAAGACATCTGGACCTGATGCTGACCCACATTTTTATGCAATAGATTCATGGGCTGAAGAGGGGGTGAGCTGTGCATGGATACCCATCCCGCTCTGTTCCCAGGCCTTCATCTGCTTCCAAAAACATTAAGTACCAGGGGTAGAAGACAGGTGATCAGGGTGAGCTTTGGGTTCACAGAGTCCTGGGCACAAATCCTGGCAGCGTAATTTATGAGCTGTAACCCCGGTCCAGGCATTTATTTCAATTCTTAGAGGCTTAGTCTTCTCATGTGAAAAATAAAGGCCGTAACAGTCACCACATATGATGGTTGTGAGGATGAAAAGAGATGGAGCCTAAAAGCTTTCAGCACAGATGCTGGCACCAGGCAGGGCCTCAAATACAGTCATTTTTATTATTAAATCATCATCATCACCATCATTTCATCCTCCTTTTTCCCTCAGCCCTTGCCTTTGCTTCCCTGACCCTAACACTCAGGCCTAAACTTTATCAAAGAGTTAAGACAAATAGAGAGAGGAAAATATTTCATCTGCGGATCCCCAAGGTCATGGGTATTTGGAAGAAACACTTATCTCTCCAAGGCTTTGCAGCTGGGTCTTTTGTCTCCAGGCCTTTTTAAACAGTTTGTGAGAATGTGCAAACATTTGAAGAGTATCAAGCACTCGGCGGGTAGTGGCCGTTGCAAGGAGGCTGGCCCATTTTTCTACCTTTCACCCTGTCAGTGCCTGAGACCTTGGGATTTTTATAATCCAAATTGATACTCTCTAGGAAATCTCTTCCATTCCAGCTCCATACACTGGAAAGATTCATTTTCTTGTGGGCACTTCTCCAGCCCTGGGTGGATAACGGTGGCTGCTGGGGAATTCGTAACCTTGCCTTGACAAGGTTCGGGTCTTGCTAATTTGAATCTCTCCTATTTTGCTCCCATCTACCTGGCGCTGGTTGATTTATCTGCACTTGTTTGTGGATTCACTGATCACTTTCTTATTACTCTTCCACCTCCATCCATTTCCGTTTGTGGTGCCTTTCGGGTGATTTCTTACGCCAACCCCTTACCACCTGCTCCAACCTGACAAATTATCGACTCAAACTGTCGCTCCTGACCTGGCATGGTCTCTTCCCAGGGATATAAATGATGCAGTTCAGAGGGATAATGATGCCCTAATAAACATACATACAGTTGTTCCTCTTTCAGCCTGCCCTGTTTGAAATGCAAGCACGCCACGACTGCTCACTGCGGCCCTAGCTAAGTCGGTGAGAAGGAAGAGAGGGAAGTTGGAAAGAGAAATAAACCCACGCCTGTCAATAATGAGACCAGAGAACTCAGAGAGAACAGTCCTTTCGGAGGTCCAGCACCTTATTTTGCTGGGGTTAAAAATGGGGAGGGAGTGGCCGGTCCCTTCTTAAATCGGGTATGTTCTGAAATCCTGAGGTTTGGTGGCAAGGAGCTGTGGGTGAGGTCCCAGAAGCCTGGGGTCAGGAGCAGTGAGATGCCTTCAGCTGCTGGCCTTGTCCCCCGTCGTGGTTCTCACTCATAGGGCCAGTTTTGACTCCCAGCTTTGTCCACTGCCACATGTCAGGATATGAGTACCCCTAAGCCCCACTTTTATAACCGAAACTCTGAAAACCTCTCCGGATCCCAGATTCTGGGCTGTCCCTGACCTTTGAAAGATCGGCTTTGGTGTGAGAGTTCTAGCGCCCATTTCCCCGTTAGCTAACAGTGAATCACAGTAGCCCTGAGACCGATTCCTTTGGAGAATGTACATGCTTATAGTTAATAAGAAAAATGCAAGCTTGAACCGAGATGAAGACCAGCCTACTGGGAAAGGTGAAGACCACTCGAATGCCTTTTCTATTCACAGTCTCATTAGGGGTGCTAATGGGTGGAGGGTTCACTCAGTCTGGCTTGCCACCGTTTGCTTTGGACTTTCTCTCCCTATAGTCAGTACGGCACTGGAGAAAGTGGGACTCACATCAGCTGTCACCTTCTCTGGGCCAGGCATGTACCCATTTTATCCTCTGCTCAATTCTTGGAAGTAGCAATTATTAACGGTGATATGTGAATAAGGGAGCTGAGGTTTGGTAAAATAAAGAATTCCCCAAGTGCTAGAACTTGGATCACACCCTCTAAGTACACGGTGTCCTCCCCCATGTCACTTGACAGTGACACCCAACATTTATTGAGTCCTCACCTGGTGCTACCGTGATTCCCCGAAAATAAGCCCTAGCCAGACCATCAGCTCGAATGCATCTTTTGGAGCAAAAATTAAAATAAGACCCAGTCTTATTTTATATTCTATAAGGCCCGGTCTTATATTACAGTAAAATAAGACCGGGCCTTATATTAATATTTGCTCCAAAAGACGCATTAGAGCTGATGGTCCAGCTGGGTCCTATTTTCGGGGAATCGGGGTAGGCAGTTTATATGCTGAGACACGCAGTACCAGCCCTGTAGGTTTGGGATTCTCAGCACCCCTAGAGGGTTGGTCCTGCTGTTATCCCTATTTTATAGGTGAGGAAATGAGCTCAGAGCAGTTAACCAACTCCCCAAAGGTCACACCGCTAGAAGGTGGCAAATTCTGGAAGGTCCTCCTGCACCTCCTTAACCATCGCTGCTCCCTCAGTTGTTTGCTTAATTTCCTTATCTCAGCAAGCACAGTAGGTGGCACTGAAGGGCTCTGTGGCATCTCAGGGATCCTTTTGCTGCTCAGTAGCTGAGCCAGAGAGCCTCCAGATTTCTAACGATGTCCTGCCTTTCCTTTCCCCACGAGCATTACCCCCACGAGGATATATGTGTCACTTGTTCCACCTACCCACTTGGGCTTGGCATGAAATCAACTTCTCTGAGCTATAAAAAAGATATTTAAAAAACAACACTGACACGATGACAGTACTTACACACATTTAAAAATGAACATATACTTTAACCCCCAGTTCTGCCCTCAGTGTTCTAGCTGGCAGTACGGAAGGATTCAGAGTCTGGCCCACCTCCTCAGGGCTCTATTTGGGGCTATGAAATCTCGGAAACCATTCAGATGTCCAACTTGAGAGAACTAGTTAAATAAACGGAGGTACGTCAATACTCCCGAGACACAAAAACAGAGTGACAGGTAGCACTATGTTGTCAGGGTTTCAGAGTGCTAATTGGAAAGACCCTCGTCCCAGCTCCACTCAGGAAATGAACACCTGAGTCTGAATGGAGTCACGGGAGCAGCTTTGCTTGGGAAAAGCTGGCTGGAAGCTGAGCCCACACAGGCTTCTCGTGTTTCCCCCTTCCCTTTGGGGCAACACGTGAAACAGAAAAGTACCTGCAAGGAAGAACGCGAGGTGAAACTGTTGAGCAATGGCCTGGAAAGCTCTCCACCAGTGAGGGGCAAAGAGCATGGCAGAACTTTCTCCCTTCTTCCCAGAGAGCAGAGCGCCCGTTTCATGGGCAGAGGCCAACACCTGGAGAAAGGAAGATTGTCCCCTCTACAAATGTGTCCTGACTTGGAAACAGTGCTGTGATGTAGAGTTAAGTGAAAGACAAGCACGTTAATAAGACCTAGTTATGGTCTCAGTCATGGTGTGTGTGTGTGTGTGTGTGTGTGTGTGTGTGTGTGTTCACACCAAAACTCTTATCAGAGGTTACTCTGGGTAGCAGGATGAAAAAAGGCTGCGTGAAATTGAATTTCTACTTTAACTATTTCTACGGTGTTTGGATTTTTTTTATAAGGAATATTTCTTTGGTCATTGAAAAAAGAGAGAGAAAGAGAGAAAGGAAAAGAAGAGAGAAAAGGAGAAGACAAATGGATAATTATAGTCGGCAGAGAACCCGTCTGGAAATAGTGAAAATAGCAACAGTAGTGGTAATATTAGTAGCTGGTATTTATTAAGCGATTTCTGTGTGCCAGACTCTTCTAAGCACATTACTTGAATTGAATCATTTAATCCTCACAATAACCTCTAAGGGAGGCCTTATTATTATGCTCAATTTACATGTGAGGAAACAGGCCCTGAGACTTTCACTAACTTCCCTGAGGTCACTAAACAGTTATCCAAAATCTCCATTTAAAATTAAACCTCTGATGAAAGATAAAAGCTCTTTTTTTTGTATGAAACAAAGCAAAGCCAAACAGGAACTCCCCAGACACCCCCACACCCAGGACCCCTGGCTCTATTAGACCTAACAGGTCTGGGAGCCCACAAAACTTTGAGGGGCCCGTAAAAATGTTGTAATTTCTTTTAAAATCAGAGGATGGGGGGGATAAACTTTTAAGATCCAAGAAAATGATTTTTTTTTTCTTTTTCTCACATCAGAAACGAATGAAAAATTTAGGTCCCATAAAAATCTATTAAATTTTACTTAAAGTAGAAAAAAATTAAATGTTGGAAACCTTAAAGTAATATACAGAATAATATTTACTATTGATATCCTTATGGTCGGAAGGGTTCTGTGAAGCAAAGAACTAGGGGCCTCAGAAACGTCTGACAGCCAGCCTGTCGCCACCTGCACTAACCCACCTAAATTTAAGCCACATAAGCTAGCAAGTTCAAAATCATTCCTAGCTCTTAACCATGGTCGGCAAGGCCGGGACCGGCTGCCCCCGTCTATTTAAGTTCTCATCTCCCTGGAATCCCCTGCCTGAGGTCCGTGAGTGACTAGGCACATGAAGCACAGAAACGAAAGAGAAATGCCTCGGCAATAACTTAACATGTTACATAAGCAATGACAAGATACTGGCAGACACTTGAGCTGTTTCTTTAGGGGGAAAAAAATGTTTAGAGAAAGCTAATTCTTGTTCCCTGGTTTCTTTAATGATGATACTGCTTTAGGGTAGTTTCCTGTTAATAAAAAGCTGTAGCAAAAGACACTAACAAATCTTTGCTGGAAAATTCTTCCTTATGATTCTTCACCAGAACAGAGTCATTTTCAAGTGAAGGTACGATGGACCTTAGTCTTTGAGTTTTTAATTCCCCTGTGGAACTCTGAATTATGAGCGCACACTGTAGGGGATAGAATTTATGTATGAGTCAGGAATGTTTCCATTTCAAAGGACACAAAGCCCAACTCCACTTGGCATCAACAGCAACTTTCTTGGGTCTTTTAACCCAATAATGTGGGTTTCGAGCTGGCTTCCAATGTGGCTGGATTGAGGATTCCAACTGCTTTCCTCTGTGCTGACTTGATTCTCAAAAGGTTCTCTCTTCATGGAGGGGAGGCCATGCAAGTTCAGAGCTGGCAGGAAAAGAAGGACTGCTCTCCCCCAAGGGTTCCAGTGAAATTCTGCAACTATTGTTTCGCAGATTTGGGTCAAAAGCCCATCTCTGAACCACTCACTGTGGCCAGGAGCATGGGGTGTCCTGCAGAGCTGAGCTGGGGTGATTAGGGGTGACTTAGCGTCCCTTGAATCACAAGGACTGAGAGTTGGGGTGGACTATGTTCTACTTCAGAAGAAAATCCAAACCAAGATGTCAATCAAAAAAGCAGTGGATGCTGGGGAAAAAATTTAAAAGGATTCCCAGTGCAATAAGTAATTGATGGTATGGAGGATAAAACTTCATTTTCCATTTATTTATAAGCTTTGCAATGTATTGCAAACAGCTCCCTGGCCCCTCTCCCCCCTAAAAATAAAAACTTACCAAAAACTTTTCAAATGGCTAGAAGTTTAGCCATCGGAAAATCCTGCCTGGTTGAAAGTTTGTTACCGTTTCCTTGCTCATGCCTTGAAAATTCATGCAAAATTGTACCTTTTGGCTCTCTCTAAAGAAACATGACAATTGGGAGTCTGGATTAGTCGCTGAAGAAAGCTGGTGCCTGAATTCCTTCTGTTGCTGCACCTGGATGCATGATTACAACTAGAGCCGTGCACGCCTCCCAGCACTCTGCAGCGTCTGAACTGAGCCCACTGCTTGGCTGACCAAATCCATAGCGAACAGTGTTTAAATGTTAATGAATCAGTCAATAAGGAAAATTGAGCTCTGGTGCTGGGCTTCACACACACACACACACACACACACACACACACACACGATGGAGAAATATTTCCGATAGCAGTGGCCTCCATTTATTTATTTTTTTTTTTTGATAACACCATGATTTGGGATACCATTAAGATTTTAATCAACAAACTAATTAGACTTTTTTGCAATATCATGCCAATGAACAAAAAAGTCAAAACAAAACTGCTTTGTTACCTTGGCTTCTAAAAGGCAGCAATGCCATGGCCCTTGAGAGGAAATCCAACCTGGCTTTATAATATCCTACGGTTCCCTTGTCTGGAAGGATGATTCCACTCAGCAGACATTTCTTGGGTGCCTGTTCAAGGTGGAATATGATGCTCAGTTGACAGTATGCTGGGTGCTGGGGTTGTCGCAGGCACGGAGAAGCCACGAGTCGTGGCCTTACGTGTTTCCAATGTAGTGTGAAGACTCAAAACTTACACAGTACAGTGCAAAGGAAAATGTGGCAAGTAGTCCAAATCAAATGAAATTATTCAAATTGGTATAATTCAATACTTATTTAAATATAGTAGCCCCCCCCCCTTAGCTACGGTGTCACTTCCCGTGGTTTCAGTTACCCTAGATCAACCGCAGCCTGAAAATATTAAATGGAACATTCCAGAAAAGAACAATTCATATATTTTAAACTGAGGCGCGTGGTGACATCTGGTGCCGTCCTGCTCCATCGTACCCAGCACGTGAATCGCGTCCATCTGTTCAGGGTCTCCACGCTGTATGTGCTCCCTGCCCGTTAGTCACTTGGTAGCCAGCTCAGTTACCAGATCCACTGATGACCGTCGGGGTATCGCAGTGCTGAGTTCCAATCACCCTTATTTTATTTAATACTGTCCCCAGCGCGCATGAGTGTCAATGCTGGCCAAGGAAATGTGCCAGAAAGAAGCTGGAAAGTGCTTCCTTTAAGTGAAAAGGTGAAAGTTCTCAGCTTAGTAAGAGAGACAACAATAAGATGTCTATTACAGTATATTGTTATAATTGTTCTATTTTAATATTAGTTATTGTTGTTCATCTCCATGTGTGTTATTTATAAATTAAACTTCTCAGACATGTATGTGTAGGAACACACAGAGTATATATAGGGTTTGGTGGTTTCAGGCATCCATTGGGAGTCTTGGAATGTATCCTCTGCAGATAAGGGGGGCTACAGTATTTATGACTATGGTTCAAAGACCCGAGGAAATAACAACAAATAGACCACACACAGGATCCCTACTCTCATGGACTTGACATTCCAGTGGGGGGAGCAGACAATGGACAAATAAATTATACAAATAAATGAGAAACTATGTCATGTTATTAAATGCTGTTGAGAAAAATATGAGCGTGAGGGCGTAGTTGGGGGTAAAAGGAGCGTACTTCCATAAAGAATATTCCGGGAAGCTGGCATTTGTGGGAGAAAGGAAGGAATCCAGGGAGCCTAGGAATCAAGTGCTTTGTGGCTCCAGGTGCTTAGTAAACACTCAATAAACTCTGCTGTTCCTATTATCATTCTCACAAGGAGCAGCGCTGAATCTGAGAGAAGCGTGTAATTGCAATTAGCTTGCTCAAAGAAGGTTTTGTGAAGGATACGGCATCTGAAAGGGAAAGACATGGCACAAAGTCCTAATGGACGAGAAGGCCAGGAGATGCCAGTGGGCAGGCCCATTGCTGTATATCCTCCTGCAGAAATTGTTTTTGTTCGGTGTTTTGTTTTAGTTAGCTTATAAAACATGACTTGGGGCTACTATGAACAAAATGGTAATAATCTGACAGCACTGTCTGATGGCAGACGTTCGTCGGGGCTTTTACACACAGCCAGCCCTACTCACCCCATGATTACAATACCAGTGTTTAGTATTGTAGTATATTGTGCTGTTTATAGACCAAAATAGCAGCATTTTTGATAGTTATATGCCATACTAAAGGTGCTGTCTCCACAGCCCCCCACTGGTTAAACCATTTCAGGGTCTCTTGTTGCTGTTTTCATTCTCACTTCCTGGTAGACGAGAGAGGCTGGGCGGCTTCTATTAGACATCTGTCTTTTTCCCAGAGCTACTTTGGCTCCATAATGAAGGCATGCTGGATAGTTTTCCTTCAGGAGGGGGAAGTGGGGAAGGGAATTCATTAAAAATATAGGGAAATGATGTAATAGGGGTGGGAAGGAGGGCCTAGACGTAACACCCCGTCTTTCCCCTGGGGCTGAGCGACTCCTGCCCCTTCTGTTACCTCAGGCCCGGATGCCTGCCTCTGAATGTCTCATGTCCCGGGATTCTTTCTTTGAACCATGGCCCGCTTCTCCAGCCATGTCCCAGGGACCCCAACCTAAAGGACAAGAGAGTGTTGGCCCTGACCTCTGTCCTTCTCAGACCTGGAACAGCAGCTGAGAACAGACTAGCAGACCGTGGGGCCCCCAGCTCACTTTTTAACAGGCGCTCGTATTTCGGGGTGATAGGCACTAAATAGCAAAGCCCTGCCCTTGTCATTTGTTCTGGCATTGCAGTCACTAGGGCCGTCGTCTTCCACCAGCCCTCTTCGCTCACCGTTTTACCAACCTGGCCATTGCTGACCCCTGAGTTTTGCAGTTTCTGATGTGGGAACAAGAAAGCAGCTCGGGAGGCTACAACCAGGAGTATAGATGGGGTGGGGGTGGCTGGGTGCCCGGCAAGGAGGAGAGGGTGCGGAGGTAGAAGGAAAGGTACTGCAGGGCCAGACCACAAAAGGCTGCGAGTGGCCACCTCGAACCTGTCATTTCATACCCAACACAATCAGGACAATAAATGGTTCTCAAGCGTCCGTGTGACCCAACCAGCTCTTACTGGCCACCAACATTTTTCTGGTGTCAAGATCATCCCAGAAAATGCTGTTAAAAGCAGCTCACACTGTGCTAATTCCTCCTCTGATGTTTCCACCTCTCAAAGGTGCATGGAGTTTCCGAGTGTCACTCCCAGATTCGTCACCCACAGAAGACAGCTCAGACGTGTTGGGCTGCTTTAATCTTTCCCCATAAATCAATCCTCTCTCCCCTTAATCATTTGGCTTGCTCCTCTCTGAACTCACTCCAATTTGTCTACATCTTGCTGGGACCGAGTTGTCTAAAAGTGAACACACCGTTCAAATGCAGTGAGCTCTCCCCGCAGACCCTCCCGCCGCCCAGAGAAATCGCACAGGGCTCTGGCAGTGAGCAGAGCCGAAAATGGCCCGTCTCCAGTTTCCAGAGGGGCCATTGCTTTCTGTTCCAGAGCAGACTGTTCGTTATTTTTAGTGTCTGATTGTCAGGCTGCAGCATTAGAGTTTGCGGTCGCATTACATATTCCAGAAAGTCACATTGCTGGTGATATGCGGCTGTATCGATAGATGAGTAATTGCTCTCCGTCATGTCCACTCTGTAAAGCTGTGTCCTCCCAAGTTCTGAAAGGCAGAATGGGAGAGCTCCTACCTGCCCTGCTGCCTTACCTGTCTGCTCCCTACTGGATCGGTTCACCTGCAACTTTTTGTACCAGCGCCCTCTGCTGGCTGGATGCCCCCACAGACCAGGAACTGGGAGCAAAAGGGGCCTAACCTCACCTGATAGCCCAGGTTCCAGGCCAGTGAGATATTATCATTCCCATTTTAAAGGCCGCATCACTGAGCCCCCAGGAAAGTGAATATGTGGCTCATAGTAAGAAATCATGAATGCAAAAGAATAACAATAGTCACAGTAACAACCCAAGTGGTTATTTGTGTAGCACTTTAGATTTCCCAGTGCGGGGGACTACAAATTTGAATGGCAGACAGGTAATGGCAGTACGTGCAGAGCAGGGTGTAATACAGGAAGTGGGGGAGGCCCATGGCCGACCCCTCCTGCTTAATCTGAAGGGGTCAGCAGTGGTACAGGTCTGCCAGGCAACAATGCAAGGCCAGCGATGTCAGAACTCCGTTTTCAGGAGGCAGACCACATCTATACTTAAATGTGAAATTTTTCCAAATTTAAAGCCATGAGTGGGCCAAAGAAAACATGTTTGAGGGCTATATCTATTGGGCCCACCGCCCCCAGCTTATAACCCCTGGTTTCCACGGAGCTCTCCTGTTTTATTATCTCATTTAAGTTTCTCAGAATCTTGTGATGTCACTGCTGGCTTTATCCTCATTCTGCAGACCAAAAAACTGAGGTTGAGGGAAGTCGTGAAAATCTGATTCGTGTTGAAATGGAGACTCAGACTCATGCCAAATCGGAGGTCCTCTCCACCAAACAACACAGCCTTCTTTGGTTCTGTGGAGGAGCCGTCTCCTTTTTAACACGAAAGCTGAGGCTCAGATGAGGGGACGGGCTCATGGCAGATGGCACCAGGTCAGCTGTCTCGCGTCTCGTTTTTTCAAGGCTCGGTGTTCTCTTTTATTCTGCCATAAGTTTGTTTTCTAAAGACCCTGTCTATAGGCTGAGGGCCTCTGACCCATGATTAGAACATTTGCTTTGAGTGGCTTTCAAGTGACAGAGCTATGTGTGTGCTCAGCCATCCACATGTTCTCAACTGGCTCCTATTATGATTCAAATCAAGAGATGGGAAACACTGAGATGCGTGAAGCAAGATCAAACTTTAGAACCGTCGTTGGCAAAGGGGTAACTGGATCTGGCCTTCAGACTTACTTTGATTAACCATACAAAACACTAAATCACCATCATCATCACTACTGCTGAAATTTAACAGTCAGGAGGTTTTACCTAAAAATCCAAAGCCCTCTCCTCTTTGGCAAAATCCCAAACTCTGCCACTTTGTTCTTGATTAGTGCATGGCAAGATGAGCTTGAGCTGGGTTGGGGTTGCCCCCTTTCTACAGGGCAGACACTTGGCAATTCTTCCCAGTGCCGACCTACTTCTGTTGTCTTCCTGAGGCCAAATATCAGTAGCTGTTTATCATTGTTTGTGTCATTCTTTTCATAAAGAAAATGAGATGTCTCCTGTAGCGATATATCTTAAAAGTGAGGAAACAAACTGAATATGCAAGAAAAATGGGAGAGAGCATGTTTCTTTATAGAGGTGAAGAATATTAGAACACATTTATTCAATGAGGTAGTATTACTTTCTGGGTCCCTGTTTCGCATCTGAGCTTGCCACCCCATTTTGGAGACTACCTAATATAGTTTAACATAGGTTAGTCTAGTAATCTGGACTCCCTAATATAGACTTAGTCAGCCCAGTACAATGAATTGGCTGGTTCAAAACAAGACTGGCCAAAATGAGAACTACAGCCTGCCGCGCCCCTAGCTCCATGGCAGGTGGCCATTTTCAACAAGAAAGCAGATATGGTAAAAGAAGCTTTTACTGCGTCCATCCCTCTGAATAGCTCCACAGAATGGCAGTTTTTCATTTCTCCTTTGACCCAAGACTTCCAGGTAAACACAACATCTGTTTGCAATGCTATGGATCCCCCCCAAAAGCTGGTGTCCCCATCCACCCATTGCTATGTGCCTCCCTCTGAGTTTTTGAACAGGAGAGCAACCTTGAGCAGGTTAGCCAGCAACAAGAAATGAAATTTGTGAAGCTTAACACCCCAGACAGAAAGAAGTGTTGCTGTGGCTTTTTTCTCCTACTGCTGAAAATGGAATGTTCATCCTCGTTTCTGCTTCATTTTGTATTGGATTTGTAACTGAACCACAGCCAGCAATCTAACTGCCCCTCCCCCACACTGTATTGATCAGATCATCATGGTTACTCACCTTTGAATTGACAGAGTTTGGGCTCGGAAATTGTGATCATTGCCTTGGATCATTGACTTGGAGGGACTAAAATCCTAGAAGTTGAGTTTCTAAAGAAGACCTTATAATGTCTCCAGTTTTTGGCTTACAAACTCAAAGGCTTATCAGGATGGGTAACTTACGTGGGTGAAGCAAACAGGTACCTACACTCAGCCCCAGCCAATTATATGCATGGAGAAATATACGTCCAGTATTATTAGAGCTTCAAACTGTTCCCCTCAAAAGGCAACATCTAATGTTTCTGTAAAATCTTCTGACTTTTCAAGGTCACTACCTAATTCATATTTTGTTTGTAAATGCTCTGGGCCAAATTAAATATGTATGCAAACCAGATTTGGCGCCAAATTACCAGGTAAATGCCTCTGATCTGGTTCTTCTAACTCTTTGTTTTTGAAAAAGGGATCCATTGAGTGATGCTCAAAAGACAGTTAAGGAAAAAGAACCGGCATTCACCCCCACACTGCTTAGAAAGCTAAGGTGCAACCTGACTATGAGATAAGACAAGAAAACGGTTTCCCTCTAAAATGAAGAGCAGTGAGGTCTCTCGGCTTTTGCCTCACTGTGACAATTCATTCTCAATGGAAACCCCACAGTCAGAATAACCCATCTTAGCTAATTTTCCATGAAGGAACAGATTTGACACTCTTTCCATTTCTGGGGAGGAAAGTCTTTTGCATAATGATACTAGGAGCAAATAACACTTAGGCATCAGCAAATATTTTTAGAATGAACAAAATAAAGAATGAGTTAAGTACACAGCACATTACACACACACACACACACACACACACACAATGTTTACTAACTGGTCCTTTACAGAAAAGGTTTGATGACCACTGCAAGATATTATGGATCAGTTATTCACCCCCTGCCAACTGTGGGGCATAGTTAATATTCATGTGTGAAGGACTGGGAAATGATATCGGGTACCAGGAATCAAAAACTCAAATGACTATGGAGGAAAAACTAAATACAGGCCAGGAGAAAATTGCTCTAAACTGGAATTGCCTTTCTGCAACTCAAAGTGATAGCACCTGCTCAGCTCCCGAGATTGTCACCCAACAGGAATGCAGGTCCAGCATTGCCAGATCTTCCGACATCTTAGGGACGTCTCTAATTCTGGATTTTCATCTGAAATCTCCATTTTTTAAGTGTTGGCAACTACACTTAAAAAAAAAAAAAATACTCTGTAGGTAGCTACAGGCAGTACCTATTAGTGACATCTATTGTGGTCAGCAGGAAAGATAATCTTATCTTTCTCATTTCTGACCAGGCTACAGAACAATGGATGGATGGGGAACTGAGATTTTGTGACAGAGTAGAAATACAAAGGAACCTGATGGCCAAGGGCTCATTTCCAGGTCTGTTTAAAATGCTAGCACCTTCCGTGTTGGCCTTCAAACACCACCAAACACCTAAATCACCGTAGTACACACACATAGAAAGAGACAGAAAGGTTAAAAGTATACTCATAATCTCCTGCTTCTTTCCCCTCCTAAACGTGTTTGAGAGCAATATTGTTTCGTAAAAACAATATGACCCCATTTCTAAAGCAATATTCATGCTAAGCTGGTCAGCTGTTAAATATACCCAGCAGTTTGCATTACGATGAAGCTGAGCCAGAATTTCAATTATTTTCTGGACACATTTAAAATTATAATACTTTACTGGGTTAGTGTTATAGTTCATCCACATTACTCACAAACTATCATATCAATCTCTTGCAACTGCTAACGCCTTACAGATCCGTGAAGTTGGGCGAAATAAGACACCGAGGAGGGTAACGACCTTCATGCCAGTGGTGTGGTTTAAGGGGTTCATGCCCTGGAGAGTGTGGATGGCTCATGCCCAAAAGCTAGCTTTTGCTGCCCTTACATGATTCTTACGCTAACAGAAATAAGAAGGCAAAAGGGACCTCTCCTTTCCTGTTTCTAGGAGCATGCCTGACTCTCTGCAAGAACTTCCAGCAGTCTGCCCCGCCCTGCCTCCCCACAGCTTGGACCTCTCCTGCCAAATGACTTTTTAGAAGTCAGTCCCCAGGTACCCAGAGTTGTCATTGCTATTTTTTTCCCCTTCTCTGTGACACTGCTGCCAGCAACCTCTGAAAACGCAACATTCCTGCCTCCCCCCACACTCAGCTTTCAGTGATGCCTGCCTCTGAATTCCTCATCTCCCAAGATTCTTTCTTTGAACCATGGCCTGCTTCTCTAGTCATGTCCCAGGGACCCCGACCTAAAGGACAAGAGAGTGTTGGCCCTGACCTCGGGCCTTCTCATGCACCTTGTTCCAGACCAGTGGTGCAAGCTAAATTCATCAAGAGCAGGGCCTGTTAATCAGCCAGAATCTATGAACTACCACCAGCACTTGCTTGAAACGATCTTCCTGATAAAGGCACATCTCTCTGAGCCCCTTATCACCAACAGGATCTTTTTACGCCCTTGGCAAAGTCCACGATACCACATGCTAAATGGATCTGAGTTAATTTATGACTGTGTGTCCAAAGAAAGGCTCTGTCACTCTGTCCTGTGTTCTGAGGGACACGGTGTCACTTCAAAGCAGGAGCTGGGGGAGGGTCTCCCTTGGGCCCACTTGGAATACTAACCAGTAAGCAGTGGAATTTGCCAAACAGCCAGAATCAGCAAAGCTGCCTGGAGACTTAGCCACATGCAAACTTATAGAGCAAGATGAGATCCCAACAGATAAATCCATTAGAAGGTTATTTTAAAAGATGCCTTACTTTTTCAGATTGTCATTGCATTGACAAAGTGACGCATAGGAAAGAAATGTATCTACTTCTATTTAATGTTTTGCCTTTAATATCTAGAAGAGTTGCACTTTCCAACAGAGAAGCCACCAGCCACCTGTGGCTATTTAAATGTAGATTTGAGTCAATTAAAATGAAATCAAATGAAACATTTCTTTCTTCATTCAAACAAGCTGCATTGCAAGTGCTCAGTAGCTACATGAAGCTAGTGGACAGTTCAGAAATCTGACATTTCTATCATCGCAGGAAGTTCTAATGAGCAGCACTGATCTAGAGATTTCTGCTAGTCAAAAGCATCCTTAGGGCTGCATTATCTCTCTCTCTATTTGTCTATCAGGTATTATTACAGGTTATGGCAGGGTTTCCCTAAGTATGGTATGAGTACCACTGGTGGCACGCAAGATAATTATAACATGAATGAGATTTTTTCTTTTCTTTTTACTTCTATACAGTTATTTCAGAATGAATTTCAAAATACATGACAAGAATTCTGCTGAGTGAAAAAAGCCAGTCCCAAAAGCTTACCTTCTCAAAAGATGACCTACTCCATTTATGTAACATTCTTGTAATGACAAAACTATAGAGATGGGAAACAGATTAGGGTTTGCCAGGAGGAAGGAGGGAGGGAGGTGGCTGTGGCTATAAAAAGGTTACACAAGGCGTCCTTGGGCTGGAACTCTTGTGTACTTCAATGATGGTGGAGGTCCCATGAATCTACACATGTGACAAAATTGCTTGCACATAGTGTAGGTAAAGCTGGTGACATCTGAACAGGTTGGGGGATGGTATCAGTGACAGTTTCCTGGCGGTGGTAACACCCTCCAGTTACGCGTAATGTTGTTGGGGTCCCGGGGGCAGAGAACGTGGGATCTCTCTGTGTTAGTTCTCATAACTGAACGTGAGCCTGCAATTATTTCAAAAGAAAAAGTTTAAAAATATGTATGACCAGTACATCAAACCCTACGTATTGGAATATAATTTCCAAGGATAAAACTAAAGGAAGAAATGCTGGGACAATGCATTAGTCAAAGAAAAGAAAAATAATTGGCAGAGAGCAGTAAAGGGGATGTGAATATGAAAATGAGTTGGGAGGGTGGTGCATGGGAGACTAGATTTGGGAAAACCGTCACCTCGTGATTATGAAAACAGGCTCTGGAATGAGCATAAGCTGGGATCCAATCACACTGACGAGCTGTGTGAACTTGGGCAAGTTACTCAACTTCTCTGAGCCTCAGTTTCCTCATCTACAAAGTGCGGATAAATGCTAGTACTGTTCTCGTGATGTTTTTTTGAAGCCATGATGTGAGACTATATGTAAAAGGCGAGTACATTCTCCAGATCACACGAAAAACTTAATAAATAGGTGTGATAACACCTATTTAACTGGATATGTGTACCTTGTTCCAAAAGAATTGGAGGTGGTTAATTATTCACGGATTGCTTGAATCAGGCTCAGCAAACTTTCTCTGTGAAGGGCCAGAGGGTAAATATTTTTGGCTCTGCCAGCCCTATGTTTTCTGTCGTAACTACTCAGCTCTGCCACTATTACTTCCGGCAGAGGCGGCCGGAAGTAAGCGAATAGGCATGGCTGTGCTCCAATGTAATTTTATTTACAAAAACCAGCAGCAGGTCAAATCTGGCCCATGGACCACAGATTGCCAATTCCCGGTTACATCATCTTTTATTGAACTGTGAGGGGAGTGAGGGGCTGTTGAAGGCACACCCACTCTTCTGCCTTCTCCCTTTCTCTCCTCACTCACCTCCTCCCATGCTTAGGGACCACTCCATTACTAAGCCAACCAGAGGTCAAGTCAAAATACGCTTGCTAATTGTTCTGCCGTGTGTACTTCTATTGATGGGAGCCCATCACAGATCCCCTGGGTCTTGTACATAGTAGGCTCTCAATAAATATTGAGTGATTGATTGATTGACCCATTAACGAAGAGCGAAGAGCGCTGAGTCCTGACAAAGGTTAACGGAGATTGGATGGCCACTGCTCCCCAGGTGACTTCCCCCAAAGTACGGAGGGATGCTGCTTAGCCTTCATGTTGATATAACACGGTCGAGTCTGCAAAGCATTTTATTAGTTATTATGTCATTTAATCACTTGAATATTTACAGCGTCCCTATGGTGAGTATGTGTAACTTTGTTTTGTAGCTAAGGAACTGAAACTCAGAGAAACCAAGTAGTTTTCCTAAAATTGTATGGCTTATTAATTGGTAGAACTGAGATTTGACACCATTATCCCAATTCCCAATTGTCAGTCTCTTTCCATGATGTCACAAGTGCCGCTAAAGAAATTTTTAGTATGTGGAAAAGTGGCTGGGTTATTAAAAGTGGCTTGCAGTATTACTACGCCAGTAATACTGCAACTCAAACTCTAACTTGTAAAAAAAGGGAGAGGAAATAGGTTTAAACACACACAAGTTTATGTTATTTGGAATGTAAGTGAAAAATTCCATTAGAGCAGTATTTAGGATATAATCCCATTTGTAGCAAAGCGTACATAATATTATAATATGTAATAAGGACTATAATATGACATAAAGAATAAATATGCATATACATGATAAAGGGTATATCTACACTCACACACACACACACATAATCTTGAAGAGGAGGCAATCTGGGAGTTTGAAATAGACGAGGCTAGGTTTGCCATCCCGACTTCCTTTGGTCGGCTTGCAAAGTGTTAATAAATCTGAATGTGTTGCCATCAAATAAGGCAAATAAGCACTGTTCAATTTACTACAGTTCCCATCACTCCCAAATGGCTTTCCAGTTCTACCCGTCTGAGATTTGAACAACCTGTGTGTTTCTCCTTAAACTGGGAACGACTTCCTACTGGAGCTGCACTAGGGAGGGGTCAGCGTGGTCCAGATTCTGTCTCCCAGGCAGCCAGGCGTGGCCGGGAGAGGCTGCACCATCACACTGGCTCCTCTGGCTGCCCTCCCTCTTCTTCCCTCTATGGCCGACGACCTGTCTCCCTACTTCACTTGGGTCTTGAAACACCCCAGATTGTCTCTCCATCTCAGTCTTTCTGACTGTTCTTCCTAACTTGCTGGCTCAGAAGAAAAAATAAATTTCTTCTAACCAGCTGACATCCCCATCTGCTTTGACATGCTTACCACTCAATCTCAATCTCTCTCTCTCTCTCTCTCTCTCTCTCTCTCTCTCTCTCTCTCTCTCTCTCTCTCTCTCTCCCCCTCCCCCCCCTTCTCCTAGCTTAGCCACAGCTAAGCCTGGAGGCCATGAGAGCTTTGGTGACAGGCCTAGGGTTTGAGCCTCAGAGATGCTATAGCCATACTCTGACAATGATCTTGAGCAAAATCCCCTTATCTGTAAAAAGAGTACAAGAAAGTATTTTTCCTTCCAGAGTTGTTGTAAAGGTAAAATGAAATATTGTATGCAAAGCACTTCTCACGTGCTGTATGCTCAGTAAATAGCAGCTGTTATTGTTGCCAAATGTATGTGTATAGATATGGGCAATATGTGTATGTATTATACATATATAATCTCCCCTTTTAATTAGACTAGTCCGTGGTCAATAGCCATGTCAAATCCTCGCTGTCTTTTCCAAAGGACTTAGCCCTGTAAGTTTCACTTAGCAGCTCTTTAATGCACAGTTGTGAAACCAGGGGATGGTTGAGAAGTTAGGACATCATATTAATAAGGCTTCTGTTATCCAAAAGCTCGGGTGTTGGAATGGCTTATTTAGAGCAGGGTGTCTCAGCCCGCGCAGTACTGCCATTCTTTACTGCGGGCTGTGCTGGCATCGGAAGATGTTCAGTAGCATCCCTGGTCTCTACCCACCAGATGCCAGTAGCACCCCCACCATTCCCACCCCACCCAGTGAGAGACAGAAACGCCTCCAGATAGGGCCAGATGTCCCCAGGGAGGCAAAATCGTCCCACTGAGAACCACTGCAGCAGAGGTGTCTGAAAACTCCTCCTTGCAATGTGAGGTGTCAATAAATAGCAAGGTCATTGTTTCGGGGGTTGGAGCTCTAAGGGACAGAAAAGCCAGGTGAGGTTTTGTGGTCACAGAAATATCAGTTTCCAAAATGCAATTTGCTTTCATATGCAGAATTTTTTCACTCTGACAAAGGACTTTAGGGGAGAAAATGCTGATCTCACACTGGCTTATTGAATAGAATTTTGCAAGTTCCAGGTCTATCTCTGTAAATCTTCCAAAAGAGAAAGAAAGCCAGCCGCTCAGCGTCCTGAGTCTCACCAGATAATAATATATGTATGAGATCCAGGGTAAACCACATATTCCTAGGTAATACTTCAAAGTTATTTTTTAACATCAAAACAAACAAGGGTCAATGGGTCTCCCTTGCAGCCTCTGTCTATTTGTAATTATATTTTATATAAACGTACTTTGTGAATGTGGAAAAGGCTTCATGGGCACACAATGGCAAGTGTTCTTCAAAACTGTCTTTAATTATTCATTTGCCTGTGCTATATTTTATGTTTCTTTTTCATAAATGTTAATCTTTATTATTGCCTTACTGGGGGGGGATGGAAAACACACACACACACACACGGTAATACCTGTTATTAAATGACCTATCAGAGTGACACGGATAAATGTGGGGAGCAATTTAATTGTTTTCTCTCTGCAGTTTTATACAGTTTCTATCAAACTGAAGGGTAATTTTTTTTTTTAGGAGCTGCTTATTTTAAATGTACAAAACCCTTGTGTGTAATTCCATTAGCTGCCCTACAGCATTGCAATCTACAGTTTCCCTGAGGCTGTTGTGAAATATTGATGAAATCCTTGCTTTTGTGGCTTCCTCTGATACACTAAACATTTGTCTGATGTTAGTTGAACTTGAATGGATCTGTTCAGAGCTATATCAGTAGTGACTTCAAAGGGAGTCAGGCTGTTAGAGTATGTTTTCCTCATTTTTCTTTCTTTCCTTCTTCCACTGTTTTTCTTTTTCTTTTTCTTTCTTTCTTTCTTTCTTTCTTTCTTTCTTTCTTTCTTTCTTTCTTTCTTTCTTTCTTTCTTTCTTTCTTTCTTTTTAACAAACTGAAGTTTCAAAGCTTTACTTTGGTTTACTTTATAAAAACAAAGTTCATATCAAATGATTCCAAATACCTAGCCGACTGCTGATCTTAATAATTTTAAATGGTGATGTGTTGGTGTGTGTGTGTGTGTGTGTCTGTGTGTGTGTGTGTGAGTGTGTGTGTGAGTCTGCTCAGTTGCTTATATCACTTTAGATATTTTGATCTAGAGATGGACACCCCGCCCACAGTGCGTGCACACACACACACACCCCACACACACACACACACAATCACACACACACACACAATCACACACAGAGAGAAGGGGAGAAGGACGTGAAACAATAAACCTGGTTTTGTGAAGTTTAACTCAGAATTCTGTTCCTCTGCAAGTCTACCACTTAGGAACTCCCTCCCAGCATCAATGAAAGGGCACCACGAATGAGAAAAAATCATCTGTAATTGACTTTTTCCAGCGAAAGCCGTATGCATTGAACTTCACAAAATTCAGGGCTAGAGCTCATATTTATCCTTGTGTTTTCTGGTCAGGTTGTGAATTATAACTGCCAAGGTTTAGTATTTTTTGAAATGATGTAATAATCTTTTAGGACCCAGGAGCAGTAAAATTGTCTCTCAGGCAGGGTTTCTCAACTGTGGACATTTGAAGCCTGGGATTTCTTTGTCGTGGGGGCATCCTGTGCATTGTGGGCTGTTTTGCAGCATCTCTGGCCTCTGCCGGATGCCAGTAGTAACCCCTCCCCAGCTGTGACAACTGAAATGTCTCCAGACATGTCCCACGGGGGCACAAAATTGCCCCCCCTCCTCCTGATCAAGGATGAGCTGTCTAAGATGTGCAGTTGACGTCCACGAGGACGGGAAAGGTGCTGGTCGTTCTGCTTCCGCAGACGACGTGACACCAGGGAGTTTTCCAGACGGGTCTCTCGCAGGATCATTCTTCAGACTGATTTTCGAGAACACTTTTGACCCCTACTCGGGAGTCCAGGTACTGTTTGCACCGTCCCTTTTTGAGTTCCCTTCTGGAAACAGGAGGCAGGGCATCCGCTCACTGTCTTGAAAATGAAAACCTTCAGAAACCGACTGGAGGACTCGACCTGGGCTGACGAGCATCATTTGTCTACGAAAGCTCAGTACATCGTAATGAACAATCCCCAAAGTGACTTCATTCAGTGTCGGTTCCCCCCTCGGTTTCCCCCCCCACTCCAGGCCCCACCCCCACAGCTGACCCAGTAAGTCAGCTTTGCCCTGGGTCACTCAGCACAGCTTTGTGAACAGAAACTGCAGTGACACGGCCTCGCCACTAGCTCCATGCTTAAAGTTAGCAAAAGCAGCAGTGTGTTTTTATATGCACAGCTGACCTGTTGTTGTAACTCATTCAAACACAGATGATTTCTCATACACCTAATCGATCACCTGTGAGATGATCTTGAATTAGTTGAATGTGGTCTCTCCTGCACAATCTAACCTCCGTGAGGTTGGGACACATAGATCTTCTCTGCTGCCCAGGGCACACAGTAGGTGCTCAGCTTTTCAAATTCAATAATTAATTCTCTAATTAGGGGGCTAGAAGTATCTTCACCCCCATCACCCTTCCTCCTTGGGAGCAGCGCTCTCTTCCCTTCCAACCTGGCAATCTGGAAGCAAAAGAATGAAGTGGCAACAATAGAATAGAGACAGAAAAACAGAAAGAAGCCCCAGCCTCTCTTCTTTTGTCCTCCCACCAATCCCAGTGTCAGCCCTCAAACAATTAACATTGTTCACTCACTCACTTCTTTCATGTATTTACTTATGGGCGCCCCCTCCCCATGCTGTGCTAAAAGTGGACGCAGGGAAACGCCACATTCAATGTAACCACTGCAGCAAAAAGAAATTCATCGTATGTGCAATTCGGGGTTGTGATGGGCTCAGTCCCCTGGAAGTTATGATTTGAGGAGTAGTGCCTTTATTTCTCCTCTTCTCCTCTTCCCTCTGGCCTCCCCCAGGTGTCCGTGCACATCAGCCAAGCAGCCGCCGAGTGCTGGCTGTAGGGCACAGACCTGAGTGGGTACCGTTGGTCACAGCTGGAAGGAAACACCTGTTTCCTCGGCGGGGTGGCACAGAGAACAGGAATGGTGTGCCACCCCCACAGGGAATGCAACAGAATGGAGACTCGGGGCCTTGTCTTCTGTAAACAGGTGGAAGGGAGGGGGAAATCAATGTTGGCCAAATGAAAAAGAACAAAATCAATAGAAGAAAAGAAAAACTATTTTCAAGTTCCTACGAACCGTCGTGGAGATTAAAATTAAATTAGCCGTAGAGATTCGAGGTAAAAAGTGGTTTTAAAAGTCCCCAATGCCACGGCTCCTTCCAGCGCGCAGAAGCTGGACGTTCTGTGGGCTTTGCTTTCTTGAGAGAAGGAGGGTATTTGTCAAAGCAGCAGCAACCTCACGGTGTCTCCATTGTCAGGATCTGGAGTTGAAGAAGCTTATTTTCTGCAAGTGCCTTCAGCCCCAGACATGTCTGCAGTCTATTTATGTTTGGCTAAAACAAACGGAATAAACAGTTGAGAGGATATCATTCATGCCATGACAGGAGGGAGAATATAGGGCATTCTTGACATCCTGCATAGACAAATCATTGAGTGTCTTTCTAACTAGCTGCACTTGTAAATCAATTCATGCACCTCTTCAGAAAGAATCTGCAGTAAAGTGATTTGACTTCAGCTGGCAATAGATGAATTGGATTATTGAAGAGCTGTTCTTCATGGCTTACCTACAAAGTCAACTCTAGTACGTTGAGGGGGTCACACCAACAGATGGCCCTGGAAGCCACTAAACCCAGGCCTTAAGAATATTAAAGCACTGGGAGGTGGGGTGGTGGGGCGAATGCCTGGTAGAGTCTCTAAAGGGGGCAAGAAGCAAAGCAGAGGCAGACTACATGGTAGGAGGGGCCATCAGTGGGGTAGTCATGATCTTGACAATGATCTTGACCCTTATCCCTGGTCATTCAACACGTATTTATTGAGCACCTACTTTTGCCTGGTATAAGTTGCTTTTCCTGATCTTTAAGACATTTTCCAACCCGTAAGAGACAGACTACTCAGCAGATGGCATCCTTCTCCACTGCCGGCATCGTCAGCCTCTAGAGAAGACGTAGAGAAGCACACCGTCTTTGTAAGGCATGGGAAGCGTTTCAGTCTGAAAGTTCTGAATGGTTCTCCGCCCTTTTGTCATGGGTAGTGAATCCCTGAGAACTGGGACTAGAGGCCAAACAAAACAATGATCATTGCGCCTGTGCTGATACTGACCAATGGCTCAGACTTTCTCCCTAGAAAATGAAGATGGTCTGGGAACTCTCGCTCTGTAGACTTCCTCTGAACCCTCATCTCAAGTAGTTCATACACTTTTTTTTTTTTTAATTTAGTCATCGAACATTCATTGAGCCTACCATCTTCCGGGCCTTGGGGAAACGGGCACCCAGACGGCCAAGACTGGGTACCAAGCAGCCTATAATCAGGGGGAAAGATGGAATAATTGCAATGTAGATCCGTTTCCAGTTGAGGCTGATTTTAACCAAACGAGTCCTCTACTGAACATTTCCGCAAAAACTTAGATATGGAGCAGGGAAGTCCGTATCGTTGAATGTTGTTTTCAATACCGGTTTAGCCAGACACTCTGAATAAATCACTCATAATAAGAGCACAATACTTTATTGAGCACTTGCTATGTGCCAAGTACTGTGCAAAGCACTTTTGCCTTTTTAAGCCATTCAGCGATTACTGTATTTAATAAGAAGCCATTCAGTAAGCGCCACTACGCATACTGGGGGTGCCAAAAAATGGATACACATGACTTGTTGTATCCATTGTTATTGTTGTTATTGGTATATACTGAGTATTACAATTTTAATACAGTTTTTTCCTTCCTTGAAATGTGTGTACATTTTTTTGGCACTCTGTATTTTGTACCACTAAGAAAGGAAAAAACATGCTTGTAATTAAACTATGGCACACTGCTCACTTCCTATGACTTAGAATTTCTATTTAATACTTACTGAAAGACTCTTTTAGATTTATTTTTTAAAAAGATATTTGTAATATAACACTCTTACATTTATATAAAGAGGGCAAGATAAGCAAAATAAATCGGTTAAGGCATTCCTGAAATAGCTCCGTGGCGGCCATTTTAATACACCATTGACTGATGCACACAGATTTCTGAGATGTTAAAATATAAAAGAAAGATCTTGGAATCAATGAAATGCTATTTGTAAAGCGTGTATGTTGTGCTCCAAGCTCTCTGAAAACATGCGGAAGGTACAGCAATGCAGAAGACACAGAGTCCCAACCCTCATGGAGTCTAAATGGCAGGGCCCAGAATTTAACAATTACACATATAATTGTTTGAGTGCAATTCTGATGGGACCCACAGAGGTAACTCCCATGAGACTGGAAAGAGGGGAGCCTTAGCACTTCAGGAGGCCAGAAAAGGTCCTCCAAGGATCTTTATGCTAAAAGCGGGAAGTTGAGTAGGAGGGAGAAAACAAATTAAAGAAAGAGAACTGTAGCATTTCGTCATGACCCCCTCTCTCAGCAGACATATAGACTTGGTGTTCTAATTATCCCCATTTTACAGATGAGCAGACCGAGACTTGGAATGCTTAAGTAACTTGCCTAAGAACACATGGCTAGGAAATGTGAGAGCTGGCCTCTTCCTCCTCTCAAACAATAAATTGATCTACTTATTCCAGTGGGCAGATGCAGTTCTTGCATTACAGAGAGAGAAAGCTGGTGAGGAGAGGCTTCCAGTCAGACACTCTTCAGTGTAAACCCAGACATTATGAAATAGTTTCAGTGCTAACAAAGAAAGAAGCGTTTACATCACAGTATCTCTATGTCCTGGAACCAGGAATAGCAGTATCACAGGACCAGAGAGATGGAAGGGTGCAATAAAAAACATGCTTTGGAATTTTTTCCCAAGCAATTAAGTTTTTAAATGCCTGGCTTACGTAACTTTAGGAAACATATTCAATAACTTTGGTTGTGTATCATTTATAGCCCGGGGCCTGTGTGGTTACAGGCCCAACCTGGCTGAAAGGTTTAAGTTGTTGTTTTTTTTGTTTTGTTTTCAATTCAGAAGCATCTCTAACTTGACAGTAGGTATTTCTGAGTTTCTGCTCTTGAATTTATTCCTAGATATAGAACCAGGCTGGGTTTTTAAAAGGCTAGCATACTGAGCAAAGGTTGGATGTCGAAGCAAGACTTGTTTCTGGGAACCACTGTTTATCAGTAAAATGTAGGTGCAAGCCCACAGCACCCCAGAAAGGTTCTGGTGAGTGGACAAGTTTGCCCACTTTATAGAGTTAAACATGTACAAGTTTCTTTAACCATCCATTGATGCATTCAGTGAACAATTATTGAACACCTACTGTGTGTCGTGCATTGCTCTAGCTGCTTACACTACATCATCCCTCGTCCTACGGAGCTTACAAACTAACAAAGAAAGATCACTGTCAACAACAGGTGTCATAAAGTTGATTCTCAACTAAGTTAGAAGGTGGTAAGCGATGTGGAAAAAGGAAAAATGGAGCAGGGAAGAATCGGGTCCCGAGATAGCAGGAGACCAGCTACAATTTGAAACAGGGTGATCAGCGCAAGCTCCATTAGGAAATAAGCAAAGGCATGAAGGAGGTTGAGGAAAAGCACTGAGGGCGCAGCCTGTGCAGAGACCTAAGATGGAGCCATGTGGGTTTGAGGCGCAGCGGAGAGGCCAGCATAGCTGGAGCAGAAAACCTAGCAAGAGAGGCGTGGGAGACGGAGTTAGAGCTAATGTGCCTAGAAAACTCTGAGGGTGAGGATGTTGACTTTTTCTGTTGCGTGAGATGTATTTCCCTTAGGGCACGGGGATGAGCAGGGAAGGGGTGTGATCTGATCTCTGTCTCATTCTGCTGCTGAGAATGGTAACAATTGACTGTAGGTAGTAACCATGGACTCAGTTCCTGGAGGAATCAGGGTGGCACGAGAGGAGAGGAGACGGAGACCATGTTTCACTTTCAGTCCCCATAGGAGTACAGTTCATAACTTACCGTCCCATTGCGGACTGTGAAGTGGAAGATTCGTGGGCCTGGGGTCCGTGCGCTTGATTTCACCTCCTGCCCCTGCCAGTTTCCACCAGAGAACCCCTTATATGTCTTCTCACATTCCTCACCTCTGGGGTAGAGGTTAAAATACCTGCCTCTCAGGACAGTTTTCCAAAAGAAAACGCATGCCTCATGTTTTACACTATGCCAGGCATACAGTAGGCGCTTGCAGAAGTTAACGGGAAGCTCTTCCTTCATGCCTATCTACCAAGAACAAGAGATTTTATATAATTCTACAGCCTGGAAGATTTTTAGATGTACCATCTTTATTTTAAGTTGGTTTGCTTGAGTAATTAGTTCAACATGAAGATTTTATTGGTGAGGCGCCCAGGATTTTAGCAACTGAGTTAGTTGAACATGAAAGGTCTTTAAGGATGAAAGATAAAATAAAGTCTGTTCTGTTACAACTCATATCTCTGTAAAGCAGATTAGCTCATCCCTGATTGGTAAATCAGTCAATGATATGAGTATAATGAGGACGTCACATCCATTCACATGTGATTTTATTTTCCCCCAATACATTATAATTTAGCACCTCTGGGTAACAGCAGCCCGGTATGGAGTTCACCAACACAGCTGAATGTAAGAAGCCACAGAGAATGCAGTCATTTCACTGAAGGCCCATCGACTCATTGCCCTTCCTCTCGGTTCAGAGGTCAGCCCTAGAAGTCTTATTGTCACCCCTCCCTGATCTCTTTAAATTTTGCCCCGTCTATAACCCCACAGTTTCACTATTACCTTAAACTCCTTTCTACCCAAGTACCATCACTTCTTTATTGACATGGTAAAGTCCTTTATTTGCTGTAGTATTCCCCTATTTTTCTAAATGACTTTAAGAAGTGATTTTTAACTGGACCAGTATTTTTATTACATTTGTTCTCGTTCCATTATCCTCTGGACACCTATTTGCTTAGTTCTGAAGTGCTCTACCCTAACCTAGTTTTTCCTGTAAGTGCTATGATTTTAATGCAAAGGTTTTGCAAAATGCAAGATTGCTTGAGGAAAATGTATTGCATTATTGCTAACACACACTTGCTCCAAAAACACCAGAACAAAGCAGGGCGCCATTGAAAACGGACGTGGCCGTGAGTATGGACTAGAATATTCAGCCACGAGAGGGCCCTGGGTCTGGAACCTCCTGAGCACGCTTCAAAGCCAGAGTTGACCAATACCTGGTGTGTGACCTTCGGAAAGGTTTCTAACCTCTCGAAGCCTAAGATTCCTCCATCTTTAAAATTGGAACTAATCATATCACCCCATGTTTGGAGTATTGCGAGGCTCAGATAAAACCACACATGGAAAGTACTTTCTAAGTGGCAGCTATTAGAGTATTTCATGCGTAGTAGCTGTGCATAAGCAAACAGGGTTCTAACGAAGTGGTTTAGAGTAAGCTGTCGTACATCAAAATGAGGTCTGATGGAGGTCTCTGAATCAATGCCTCTAATTGATTTCAGTAGACCTGTTTTTGTGTGTTTGGGGCCCAGCTGAACTCAGAGTCACACACAGCCGGGTGGAGGGGAGAACCGTCCAGACCAAACAGAGAAGAAACGGACAGTCTGGCCTTGACTCTCTACAGCTGGACGATTGGCTCCAAGTCAATTCAGAATGATAGTGCCCAGTGTGTGTGTGTGTGTGTGTGTGTGTGTGTGAGTGTGAGTGTGTGTGTGAGTGTGTGTGTGAGTGTGAGTGTGTGTGAGTGTGTGTGAGTGTGTGTGTGTGAGTGTGAGTGTGTGTGTGTGTGTGTGTTTGGGCTCCTTTTGTCTACGTGGGAAACATACAGCCAAGGCAAAGCAAATGCTCCCACGGCTGGGAGAGATGAGATCATTTGTAAGTGGCTTGTTAAGACGCACATCATTTTGCTGATCAGCGGTAGCGAGGCTGCATCTTTAGGAGCCGATGTGATTCATCATGTTATTATATATTTAGGGGCTTTTCTGAAAATGCTGTTATTTACTCAACTGACTGTGTATCTAGACTATTTAAGGCAGATTTTTGACCCAGTAGACTGTACCAGCCCCATCTATTGTCTCAATGAGCATGTGGGGACTCTTAAATATGCAGATTAGTGACACAATAGACTACGAGCACCGGAAACGTGCTCTAGACGGGTACATTCAAGTCATTCGGGGATGATATGTTTCTAAAACGCATTTTTAAGGCAGACCCATACATGGAGCCGGGCTCTATGGAGAAGCGTGTGTCTGGATGGAGGGGACTCTTGCTTTGGAGGGAAATCTCTGGTGTCTAGAAATAGGGCCTCTTATTAGCACTGCTCAATGGTCTGCCCATTTATCTATGAAATTTTAAACTAGCCTCTACTGAATGCCACACAATGCCACCAAAGGCTTAAGCTTGTTTTATTCTAATATGCAAACAAGCCATTCTGTTAGAGAATTTCATTCTTTGATTCAAAGTATGTGTCAAGCACCATCTACTACCATGTTTCCCCAAAAATAAGACCGGGTCTTATATTAATTTTTGCTCCAAACAATGCATTGGGGCTTATGTTCAGAGGATGTCATCCTGAAAAATCATGCTAGGGCTTATTTTCCGGCTAGGTCTTATTTTCGGGGAAACATGGTAGATAGTGAAGTCTTTCTTTGCCAGAAAAATTTACTCTCTGGCTAACATGGGTCAAAACGAGGAGATTGCTGGAAGGAAGATGGAGTTAACTCACCAAAATAAAAGGAGCCAGTGAGCCTCTGAGAGTCCAGGGGGCAGAATCGAAGGATGCTCTCCTCGTGATGCTCTTGTCAAGATGGGTCCCCTCCAACCGTTTCCCGTCCTTGAGTCATGGGGTCAGAATTCAAAGTCCGTGGAGCACGAGTCTGACTGGCCACGCTGGGTTCATATGCCCATGCTCGAAACAAACAAACAAACAAACAAAAAATGCCGAAGAGGGAGAGAAAAGAAAGGAGAACGTGCTCTTGTTTTTGTTTGACCTCTTTGCTCTTTAAACAAAATACTGGATATTTAAAAACACATGTTATCTGGATTGTTCTTATTAGAAAATAAGTGATCTAATGCAGAGTCTAATCATAAGAGTCTAATAATAAGATTCTAATGCACTGGAGTCTCATTAGCGTCATCTTCCAAAGACCAGACTCTGTCCTGCTGGCTCCTTCCCGATGTGCCTGGAAGGGAGCAGACTTTTACAGCCTGGATCTGACAATGCTACTCTTACGTCAGTCCCAAATCGATCTTATGCCTTAGAAATGAAAATCAGCTGCACAACCTCCTTTAACAAGAAGGGAGATGATTTCAATGATCAGCTCACCCAAACTGCAAAAGCAGAGGTGACAATCGGCAGGGGGAAGACACCCCCACCAAAATGGCCCTCAGTGGGAAAGGGGTGATGTTTGGATGACAGCAGACAACAGTCACCTCAAGACCCATGCTTGCCACTGGGGGTGAAGCAATGAATGAGACAGATGAATCCCTGTACTCACAGAGCTCAGGTTAAAATTACAGAGAAAGACTTCGAATGCAGGGTCTTTCATCCTCGGCGCGATTGACATCTGGGCTGGACCATTCTGTGGTGGGGGGACATCCTGTGCATTGTAGGTTGTTTAGCAGCGTTCCTGACCTCTACCCACTAGAGGTTAGCAGCATAGCCCCCCCCCCCCACCTCCCCACTGTAACAACCAAAATGTTTCTAGACATTGCCAACTGTCCCCAGGGGACAAAATCACCCCCAGCTGAGTTGTTAAGAATGTGTGTGATATCAACTGGGAAGAGAGGTAGGAGCCCACGTGTGTCTGTAACTCCGTGTGCACTTGGGGCTGGGACCCTCCTGGGGTAAATGTAGTTCCTGCTGTTCTGTTTAAGCAGGATTCTGAAGTGCTGACTATGTGCAAGGCCCTGTGGAAAGTCACAGAATGCAAAGCAGGAGAGGAGAGAGCAGAGCACTTACGAAGTCCTCACTGTGCCCAAAACTCCTGGCGCAGGCACATGAAAATAAACACCAATGCCTCC
Source organism: Rhinolophus sinicus (assembly GCF_057876585.1). Lineage (NCBI taxonomy): Eukaryota > Metazoa > Chordata > Mammalia > Chiroptera > Rhinolophidae > Rhinolophus > Rhinolophus sinicus. The sequence continues at coordinate 7,063,514 of NC_142513.1, read as the reverse complement.
TTGCTCTTAAAAAGCTTAGCATCTGGGAGGTGAGATCAGAATCGCAGTTGGATTTATCCAGGAGTAAAGTGCTGTGGATCCCAGAGAAGGGTGATTCCATTGGGGGCTTGGAGAAGGCCTTAGGGAGGAGATGGCCTGTACGATGGGCTCAGAATTTGCAATAGCCGGTGTGTAAGTAACAGTGAATTCGGTGCTTGCCTAGGAACACCAATCCTAAATTTTATAGTATCGACCTTCTTATCATGGATAATTATTGAACAGAATAGCAAAAGGAGATTACCTTATACTTTGTCAAGAAAAAAAAAAAAAGTACTGCACTGTTTTTCCATTTTAATTGTTAGGAGCTAAAGAATGTAAATACCAAGGAAGAAAACAATGTGTCTCATGCAAAGTACATAGCAAAGCTATGTGCAAGTATTGATAAAAATGTATCTAGTTTGTAAAGTAGCAGCTACACAAAACTATGGAATATACATGGCCTAATAGACATAGCATGAAGCTCCCAGTTGCTCCAAACTATCATAAGAAGAAACTAACCTACCCTCAAACTATCATAAGCAGAAAAGGGATTATTTACTCATGTAACTTCACAGTACAAAGACAGTCAGTCTTCAGGTGGAGTTGGATCAAAGTTCTCGCTTCAATTCGTTGCAGTTTTCTTGGCTCTGCGCTCTTGTGTATGTCAGCTTAGTTTTTAGGCTGCCTGCCTTCCTCATGCTGGTGTAACTGCTTCCAGCAGTTCATGAGATTATAAACTCATGTAAGAGAAGAGGAAAAACGAAAAGGAGAGACCCTTATGTTCTTAACCATCAAATCAGACTGAGAATGACAATCACCTATTGTCCTAGGTTAGGCCTGAATCACCTGACCAAGCCACTGTTGCAAGATGATTGGCTTAGATGAGTTGAGGAGGGGACACACCCATACCTGCATAGTGCCAACCCCACCCACACTTACTAGACTAAGATGCAAATGCACAGCCTACTGTGATGTATCTTGGAACATGGAAGGCCTTTTCAGTATTGCTCAAGAATTAGCAAAGTTCATTTTTAAATGTTTATAAGTAACAAAATAATTCACAAGACCTGGAAAGGCCACCAAGGTCTTCTTTGAAACTTTATCTTTAGATATAACTGCTAATTCCCTCTATATCTGCTAAGAATCATTCAAAGGTGTTAGAGACTACATATAAGAAAATGCTTTGCTAATAATTCCACCCTTGCCTAACCATCCTCCTCCAAGTCAGAAAGCTCGGGTCCTTTTTTTCTTTGTAAGTCCTCCAGGGAAAGAAAAACATATTCTACTCCCAAAAGCCAATGAACTAACCAATGAGCTAAACACTGCCTTTTTTGTTGTTAAGAAAAAAATATAGACATATATAACTATTTTTTTAAGAGAATTCAGCTATCATGAGAGTGGTTTGGGAGCTAGCTGAGAGCTAACAGATTTTAAAAAGCAGGGAAAAATACATAAAACAGAAAAAGACCAGAAAGAATATCCGTGACAAGAGTGGATGTATTAGGAACCATCTATAGGTGCTCACGGATGGAGGGTGTTAGGTTAGGTCACCAGACAGTCTTTCCCTCCCTACCCCCACCCTCCATCCAACCCCCCCATCCTCTCTTAGGAGAATAACCAATTTGGTACTCTTTGGGGGGTGCTGATATAGTAACCTCAAGACTTTTCCTATTTACCCATCTCCTTTTATAGGTCGGGACAGAAAAAAGATGACAGGTCTTGAAAAGACCATTCTTAAACTAGCCCTAACCTAAAATCAAAGGGTCAAAAACTCTGGAGAACTTTCCATTAGATTATTCAACCTGTCGATTGAAAAAGATCGAAGACCTCTCTAGCTCCCAGAATTTGGGCCATTTCCAAGAACAGCTTCAGCCAACTGTCCGGTGTGGGTTTGGCCTCAGCTCAGATTTACTGTTTTATATAAGTTGCCTCATTTGAAAGCTAACCTAGTTAATTAAGAACTGAAATAGGTCAGGATTCATTTGAGTTACCGGAGTTACTTAAAAATGCTAATCCCTTTCAGCAGTAACTTTTTTGTTTGTTTGTTCCTTGTAGGATAAAAAGCACTCAACCTGATAAGGGGATTTAAATGAATCCAGAAGGAATTGATTGAGGATAATGCTAGGAGCCGGATGGATTTTTTTTTTTTTTCAGACAGCACTTGAAAAAGTAAATGCTAAAAATCCTGAGGAACCCAGCCCCCTAATGTTGCTCTTTGTGACTAGGTCTTTGTTCTTGTGACAATGGTGATAAGGACACACATCAAGGGCTTCTTACTACCAGGCATTCTGAGTTCTTTCCAGTTACCTCAATTCTCCCGGTCATCTTTGAGGCAGGTTCTGTTCTCATCTCCAGTTAATGGAAGAAGAGACTGAGACCCACAGAGGTTGTTACTTAGCTCGAGATGACAATGAAAGCCGTGGCCGAGGTAGGATTTGAACCCAGGCAGGCTTGCTCCAGACCTTGTGCTTTTCAACTGCAGATGATAACACCTGTGAGAGTGGTGATTTCTTTTCTAGTTTTCCTGTAAGAATAGAGGGTCCTCCTCCGTGCAGCTCCCTGCTTCACCGACAACTGGAGAGCGGATAAGTATCACTCTTCCTCAGCACCAGTTCCCAAAGCTGCAGCTGACCTTGACTTTGCACCATTTCTCAACTATTGATATTTAGGGGGTCAATAATTCTTTGTTGTGGGGGGGGCTGTCCTATGCATCGTAGGGTGTTTAGCACACCCCAAGACTCTCTACCCATTAGTAGCCAGCAGCACCTCTTCTCCAGTCATAACAACAAAGATGCCACCAGATGTTGTCACATCTGCCCTGGGGAACCACTTCTTTCACTCCTGCTTGGGAACCACTGGGTTAGAGCATGAGGGTGGCCCAGTTGGCTCCTGGGGCCACGTGTTCTATAGAAACCAGCTGCCAGGAAAATGTCTAATGAACTCATTCACCCTGAAGGTCAATGGCGAGATAACAGAATAAGTCTTTCTATATTTATAGGGACGAGCTCTTGGTTTGCCTCATGCCAAGTGGACAAAAGTCAAATTGTAGGGTTAGAGTGTCGTAGGTTTTAGGCTGGAGGAAGAAAGTGTCTCTACGAAGCCCCTGCGTCCATCCCCACCCGTCTATCCCCAGCTTCCTTTGCCTCCCGGGCACGCTGTGTGGACACCTCAACTATCCAAAGGAATAGCCTGTTGAAAAGGCTATTTTTTTTGTTTGTTCTTTTCTATGGCTTCAAAGTAGATTAGGACCAATGAGTAACATCTAAGTTTGTCAGCTAGAGAAAATCATGCTTTACTGATGCAATCACTTATTCATTTATCAGTGCAATCGCTCATGTATTTCTTCCTATAGCCAACAAATATTTGAACAAGCTGGGCCCTGGACAGCAATGGGATGTAGTGATGAACCAGGTCGAGTCAGCCTGCCTCAGGGAGCTTAGAGTTACTGGGAAGACAAGCAGTCAAGTGAGTCAGGGAATAAAATAATTGCAGATTGAGATAAGGAAAGTGGGTGGCTGAGATAGAAAGTAACTTTGGTCGTGACTCCTCTGAAGACAGGCATTTGAGCTGAGACGAAAAGGAGGAGAAAGAATTTGACATAGGGAAGGGGGAAGTCTTCTGTAGGAGAAACAGAATTTTGAAGGTCTTAAAGAAGGAAAGAACTCGGTGGGTTCCAGCAACAGGCATTAGAATGTGGGCTTTAGAGACCTTAGCAAAGAGGTCTATAGTGATGGGGTGTGGGTCTGAGATGCAAAGAGGACTGGTCATTTCAGGTAAATAGACCACAGGAGAGCAAGAGTGGCCACCAGTGAAGAGGCCACAGCTTCTACCAGAAAAGACGTGGTGGCAGCCTGGCCCAAGGTGGTGGCGTGGAAGTGGATGGCAGTGTGCAGAGTTTAGATTTATTTCAAAATAGCATTGACATTTCCAACTGATGAATTAGATACAGAGAATAGGGGAAAGGGAATTCAGCATAGATTCCAGAATCCAACAGACACAAATTCAAGTCCCAATTCAGCAGTGTGACTCCAGACATGTAAGTAACATTCTCCACAACTCAATTTCATCATCTAATGTAAAGATAGAATTTGAAAGACATACAGCGCTATTGGGGAGATCACATCATGCAACGTGTAAAATAAAGAAATTAGCCCACCAGCTTTCACACAGGCATTTGCTCTCAATTGCTGTTGGCTATTATTTTTATTTTATTTATTTAATAGAGGATAGGGTGCCTCAAAGCTGGGAGCTCCTGATCACTGAAGATTCCAAGGATAGATGTCAAGCGGTTACTTCACTGAAGTGTTGCTAAAAGGATGAAAGCACATAACGAACGCTTGCTGTGCATGAATTCAAGGTTCTCTCCAATCCTAAGATTTGATCCAATTGTGCCATCGAGGAAACCCTGCTCAACTCTTAGATAGGAGCAATGGAAGGGGTTCTACACACCATGTCCTCTTAGCCAGACTGGTTCCATCATGATGCTGGTGGAGAATCCAATGTGAAGAAGAGTGGGGAAGTCCAACATCTGTACCTTGCTCATAGAACAGAAGAATACGGGGCAAGGAAAGCCTGCGCAGGCTGAGGAATTGGCCCTGAGACATGAGAGGTCTTTCCACCTCAGACTTCTGTGAATCCAGAGACAGCAAAGACGTTTCACCAGATAAGCAAAGGCCAGATCGCTTCCTGACAGTGCCAATTTAGCTTCTCTGAGGGAACAGTGGTCTTTCTTTTTTCCCCTCTCTTTCTTTCTTAATGGGAAGTGGTCACAGCCATGAACTTAGCAAAAGAAGCAGGTTAAAATTTGTCCGTTCTTGGCTAATGCAGTTAGACATTTTCGAGAAAAGGCAATGAGAAGTGGTCATTATCCATTATCTGCATGAAATATTTCAGAGAACGAAGCAGCATTGGCCAAAAAAAAAAAAAAAGGAAAGAAAAGATGTTTGATTTCAAGCCAGGCAAAAAGGAAATAAGATCACCTTCTAGCTCTGTGGGATAGCTGTGCTAATGATGTTATTTCAAGTAAAATGGGAATATTTGTCTGAAAAAATACAGATGGTGCATCTGCTTTGTATACTTTCTGAAGGTTGTTCTGGATACTGATTCACTGTCCCTTTTCTTGGCAACAAACAAACAAACAAACAAAAATCCTCTTTCCAGTCTTGGAGAGAACTACATATGTGTGAGTGTGTTTATATATCCCTTTAGGGGGAAAATGTATAGAAAATCAGGATGCACATTTTGCTGACAATCGTTGCTACCACTTGAAAAGTCAAAGCCTAAAGCTCGTCATTTGATTGCAAAGTCTCAGTCCTATTGTGTAGTTTCTTTGTCCCTGTTTCGTTTCACATTGTTTTACCCCTGGTCCTGATTTATGTAACTCTCGGTGTGTGGATAATATAAGGATAATGAATTCTAAACTGGAACTACCAGAAAGCTTGTGAAGTGGCCCTCTTCTCACCCTTCTCCATGAATATTTTCTCACTTTGCTTTTTCAAATTGCCACCAGGGCATTGCCCAATCATAATACATGCCAGACAGAAATTCTAGGTAGCTGAGTATAAAGCATTTTTCTAGAAGACCTTCTGCTTTGAGCATTAGTCATCTCTCTTAGTGCAACGCCCCAGGCTTCTAACAAAGATCTTTTCCCTCAGATGGTGAGTTGCTTTATTTCGCGAAGATTGCAGACAGTATCATTATGGGTAATGACCTAATAACTTGCTATTCAATATTTGCACATCACTTCTACGGAAGTTCCCAGCACACATACCACTGGCTCCTTGTATGAATGATTTAATACTAAGTAACAAACCCCAAACTGGAGGAAGCTCTTTTCTTATGTATGACGCATATAGAGCTGACTCACCTCTAATGCAAGTACCATCTAAAAGCTGTTGGCTTGGACCGGGAGGTAGGGATGACAAAGAATGCCAAAGTCAACTGATCTCAGCTTTCGGTGGGTTCAGGTTGAAGGTCAGCATGTGAAGTGTTTACAGAGTACCTAGGACAGGCCTGGCCGGTCAGGAGGTAGTCCTACCACCCTGGTGTTGTACATACTTTACCATATTTTATACTCCTAACTATCCTAGAAAGTAAATACTATTATGCTCATTTTGTAGATGAGGAAGCAGAGCCACTGAAAATTTCAGTGACTCCAAAAATCACATGTCCGCAGTAATTGGCAGATGTGAACTCAGGCCAGCCTGACCCCAAGGCCAGTGGGCCATCTTATCTATTCATTAACTGATCAACCCTTGAATCAGTGACTTTTTTTTCTCTTTTGCTTGGTGTTTCCCAATATAAACTGGGAGCAGTTGTCTAAGCCACAGGCATTTTGGCTTTTGATTCCTGGAGAGGAAAGGGGCTGAACTCTCAAATCCGTATTCTCTTTTCACAAAGCTGGTACCCACCTCCATGTAGGGATGTAAGCAGAGAAAAGTAGATTGGCTAAATACCTTGCTACTAATTACAGTTTTGCGAATTACAGCAGGGCTTCTCAAACGTTCTTGAGCATATGAATCCCCCACTGATCTTGAGAAATGATTTATAGTCCATAGACTTGGGGTGGGGCTGAGAGTCTGCATTTCTAATATGTCCCCAGGTGATGCTACAGCTGCTGATCCAAGGACCACGCTTTGAGTAGCGAGGGTTTACAATAGACTTTCCTTGCATTTCCTCTTCTGTCCGGACAGAACCCTGTGAGGCAGTCAGGCTTGAGGTGGTCACTTCAATTTGGGATTGACAAGACAAGGAATCAAGGTCAAAGAGCCCATACGGGAAAGTACCAGGGGAGCATGCCCGATGTTCAAACCCTTTGCCTCCCCTGGCTCCCTTGGTTCGGAGTTTGCAAATGGATGGGTCTCAGGCATATTTGGTTTCATCTACATGGTTTGGCCACACATAGTAGCTGGCAACCCTAGACCCCATGGCTGTTCCTTGAATAGCATCTGCCCTCTTTCAATGTGGCATCAACTTTCCAGTTGCCCACATCTTCCCGCTGTCTCTTGAGCTAAGTGCCAGCCCCGCTTACCTTTGCAACGGAGGATCATCTTCCCCCCACCTGGCCTGCTTTCCCATTTAGTTACCTGCCTCCCTCCAGCAATGCATGACCTTTTCATGACCTTTCCCTCCCAACCCAGTGTCCACCTTCTCTCCATAACGCACCTCTCTGCCCTCCTTGGCCTTTGAAGAGCCACTGTGATGGAAGTCCCAATGAAACTCAGCTAAAGTCTCTTGCATGTGATAGCTGCGTGAAAAATATTTCTTGATCAAATGAACAAACACATGCACCACAAAGGGCTGACAGAGCACTCACGTCCCCTGACTTACACTAGCTTCGTCCTCTTTCACTGATGACCAGGACATAGAAAACATCACGAAGCCTGATGAGAAAATAACTTTGTCATCCGAAGAGCTGTGCCGAGGGCCCAGGAAAGTGCCCACAATGAGAGCACGTGAAGTAAATGGACGTTTTCCTTCCTACCAACTCCCCCTGTTATGCACCCACCATCCACGTAAAGTTTTCTAATTCACGGAATGGTCTGCAGGAAATAATGAAAGGGATGTTGTTGATGACCTTCAGAAAGCTCTCCATCCACCTCCATAGAGCCCTCAGGGGCTCAGGAGAAGCTTCCAGCTGTTACGCCCCCTGCCCTCTTCAGCATTCCTTTAGACAAACAATCCAAATGGCTTGCTTCCGACCTTCAGATAAAGGAGGGCACAGGCCCTTCTCTCTCAACCCACGTGTGCAAGCCACACTCGTGTGAATGAGTTCTATGTGGTGTGGGGTGGCAGGCATAAACATCCATGAGCTGTCATTTCTGGTTTTCTTGTGGAAATCTTTCCTGTTTAGAAATGGGCATGAAATTCGAAGATTTCTCCAGACTGCAGGGAGACTGAGCCTGGGCCCGTGGTAGCTGGCCTCTCTGTAAAGCAAAGTCTGTGCTCAGGGATGGTGTGAGGGTCACCACAGCCCACTGGCCTAATGCCTCCCGAAAAACAAAGTACACGGACCCCCTTAGCATGGCCCCCTGAGGGGTCCTCACTCAGGGCCTGGCCACCACTGAAATGGAGTTCAGCCTCCTCGAACTAAATGCTCTCTCTCTTTCCTCTGCCTGCCAACAAGACTGCCAATTAGTGCCAATAATAATATACATATTAACAGATTTCAAGACCACAGTCACCAAAACACTAGGGACTCGTGACAGGGAGTCCTTCCTCCTTGTCATGATTTAGCGTACCTACTGGGTACATGGCAAGAAAATTTTGCAATCCCCTCATTTACGTCTGCCCTGCACACTGAAATCTTCATGTGATTTTAAACTGTCATTTAGTGGGGTAGATTGGTGAAAATGATCCTGTCACCACCAGATGTGTTTTTAAATGAGGTCTTGGTTGAATTCTGGTTCCGTTTTTGAAAAATCAGCCTTCTGGAGTTTTATATTCTTCTGAGGTTATAACTGTTCCACCTCTACTGCCACTTTCAAAACTGTCAATGTTTTTCCTGTAAACACTTTATTGTGGATTTTCAAGGCAACTACAAAAATGTACATCCAGCAAAAATCTGAAATCTAACATCATGCCACCCATGAATTGTTTTGCACAATTTTATTTAAGTCATTCTGACTAGACATTTTTGGGACAATTGAAAGGGTAATTTTTTTTAATTGCTTCTCCTTTTTAAAGAAATGTTAATATAAAAGGAAATTTCTAAAATGTAAGGGTTTATTTCTGAATTCTATTCATATGTACTAGGTCAACACTTTGCAGCATATACTATATCTTTTTCCAATGAGTTCAGGAGAACACCACCCTAATATTTATGGAGCGTGCATGTTGGAACGGCTAATGAACTTTATCCATGACAAAATTAGTGCATACTTTCAAAGTTCCCCTGTGTGAATCTTTTTTGAATCAAAGTCTGCTCACATTAAGAGTGTATTTTCTGATGCTTTGCCGTCTGGATGCTTATTTGCAGTCTGCATACTTAAAAGTCTAAATGCACAGCTCAGGGATTTCAGGGAAAAAGAAAGCTGGTGGCTGAGCTGTTCTGAAAAGATGATCTATGATGTCATTCTGTTTGTATCATCCAGAAAAGTTGATCGGGATGCTTGTAATTCACACCTGATCTGTGCTGGGGGAGGGGCGCTGGGCCCATCACCGGTGCCAATCATACTGCTGTGAAGTGGAGACCAAGTTTGCAACTGGCATGATCCCCTTTCACTGTCTGATCTCGTCATCCACTCACTCAGATAATGTGTGGGCATCGTCCTGTGCCAGGATGTGATCTGAGCGCTGGGAGAAGCAAGGTCTCTGTCTTCATGGGGACAGACATTTTATCTCTATATTTAGAGGGAGGAGGTAATCAATCCAAAACTAACAAACAACTTTTCCGAGTACAGTACGTGCTCTAGGGATTTCAGGAAGGAGGTGGGCGTGACCTACAGTTGCACAGAGAAGGGCAGACAGGTCAGGACAGACCTCCCTGAGAAGGGACAGTTTGAGGTGAAGCCTGAAGAATGAAAAAGAATCAGCTATGGGAGGGTGGAGAGGAAGAACTTTCCAGGCAGAGAAGTCTGCAGTTGCAAAGAACCACAGGCCAGTAATGGACTGGCTGGTGCAAGAAGGAGCAAGGAGGTTGCTGAGCCTTAGGCGCGGAGAGCGGGGCGAGAGTGACAAAGCGGAGAGGTGGGGGACAGACCCTGCAAGCTCTTCTGCACTGTTTGAATTTATTATAAGTGCAGCAGGAAGACACTGCAGGAGTTAAAACAGCAATGTCACCACCTAATACCTTCCACAAAGACTATTCTAGCAGTTCTTTGAAAAACAGACCGGGGCCATTGAGTCGCTCTAGTGAACAATACTGGTGGCCCAGTAAGCACAGTGGGCCTGGAGTGAAAGAGAAATGGTCTCTTGAGTCAGTCATTTAGACATAGAAACGACGGGGTTTGCTCAGGAATTAGCTGTCCTGGGAATGGGGACGCTTCATGGGGCCAGAGCCAGGCTGGCCTAAGGGATGAAAATTGGATTGGAAAGCGATGTTTGATCTTTAACCTGGAATCACCAAGGAGGTTCTGCAGAGAGCAGTCTTTTCTTATTGTGTCGTGGGGGTAATTGTGCTCTTCTTTGGCTAAATAAGTATTCATAAGAATAAACTTGCCACTCATCCACGTTACCAAGATTTACACATGAAGCAGTCTTATTAAACACGTCATTGAGAGAGAGAGAGAGACAGAGACTCATTACACAGCCAGATCACCCCCATTCTGGCTGTCTTCCGTCTCTCGCTTCAGCTGCCGGTGGCAAACAAAATCACTTAAGTCAAGTGAGCAGTTTTAAACGTATAATATTAAAATGTGTTTTCAAAACTCCTTGGAACCCTCAGCCATTGTGAAATCACACTGACTTTGACGGATGCTTTGGCACTTTTTTTTTTTATGAGGCTTTTCAATTCGTTACTTTATTGGGTACATGAGATTTAGTCTGTTCTGTAGCAGAAAACAGACAAAAAGGGTCTCTCAGCACGAGTTACTCTTCTGTAAAGGTTATAGTAAACATGTCAATGCCTAATTAAGCAGAAAATTTTATCTGTATTGTGGGGGAGGCATTTGCTGTCTCCGACTTTTCTTCTGGGGAAACCATTTAGAAGGACAAACTAGATTGTGAAGTTGAGCTGGTCCGGAAAGCTCAGCTTCCAAATGTCAGCAGGAAAAAAAGAGCACTTCTTTTCTCTTTGTGAGAAAATGACGATATTGGCTGGGCAGTGTGTGTGTGTGTGTGTGTGTGTGTGTGTGTGTGTGTGTACTTGAGTGTGTACAATCCGCACATGTATGTTTCATCAACATACATAAAAAATAGCATGAATTACTTCCCAGCTTCCTGCTAAGTATCAGCTCCAGTGCTAGGCACTGAAAATACTGAGATGAATAACACTTAGCAACACCCTTAACCAACTGTGATGACAGAAAACCCTCTTTTTTTATTAAATTTATTGGAGTGACAATGGTTAGTAAAATTATATAGGTTTCAAGGGTACAATTGTATAAATACATCAACTATATATCACATTGTGTGTTCCCCACCCAGAGTCAGTTCTCCTTCCATCACCATATATTTAACCCCTTTTCCCCTCTTCTACCACCCTCTTTCCCCCCTTCCCCTCTGGTAACCACTAGACTGTTGTCTGTGTCTATGAATTTTTGGCTTGTTTGTTTGTTTGTTTTGTTCGTTTGTTGCTTTCAGTTTTATATCCCACATATGAGTGAAGTCATATGGTTCTCGACTTTTTCTCTCTGACTTACTTAGCTTAGCATGATATTCTCAAGATCCATCCATGTTGTTGGAAAGCGCTCTCTTCTTTCCCCTAAATGTATTCACTTCTCTGTGTGTGTGTACGCGTGTGTGGGTGTACACGCACACACATTTTTGTTGTTGCTGGGATTAAAGTCCCCATAAGTGCGATGACTATGTCCCAGTTAGCCTGCCACAGTACTCCTGGCTAATGTGTGTTGTCCCCAGGCCTGAGTCATCAAGTCGTTTTAATTCTCAAGAGTGACCCTGTTTGGTTGATAAAATTTACCTGATTCTTTGAAGTATTGCACTTGGCTCTGTAGCAACTCTGTTTGTGAATCTTATAACAGCTGTTCTCCCTGAACTTAATGGTATGACTCTTTTTGCAAACATACAAATTAGTCCAGGAAAAAGAAAATGGGATAAGGTGGGAGCGGGTGGTCTAACTCAGGCATTCAGTGATTTTCAATGAGGGTTTTCTTGCAAGTAGTGATCACTTACTAATGGTTGTTTGACTAGATTGAGTAGCTTTTATTTCTTCAAATCAATTTATGGAACTAGAGACCAGCACACCAATTTAATGAAAAAATCCACTTGTCAACTTGCTAGGAAAGCAAAAACACAACACCAATTGCAATAAAATAATGAACCCAACCATGAAACTCATGGCTAGACTGAACTTTTACATTTCATCTTGTTTTATGGTATCATGCCCCCAAAATCGTGGGTTCCTGTCTCCAGCATCCCCATAATTCTCCTCTCTGAGGTGGTTATCCATTCCGTGACATTTCAGTGAAATTCACCGCTTCACCTTTCACCTTTTGGGCTCTGCTATATTTTCTTATTCGTTCAGTTGCTAATAGAAAGAAAGGGAAGCCTAGTGGTTCAACCATGGATACCCTCATCAAACAGGCTGGGTTCGTGTCATGACTCTGTGATACTAGCTGTGTGGTCTTGGGCAAATGTCTTAGCCTCAAAGCCTCAGTTTCCCCATCTGTGAAATGAAAATAATAAATTTTCCCTGATGTAGATCTTGGATGAAATGAAAGAGTATATTTGCAGTGGTTACTGTATTTCCCCAAAAATAAGACCTAGCCAGACCATCAGCTCTAATGTATCTTTTGGAACAAAAATTAATATAAGACTGGGTACTATATTATATTCTATTATACCGGTCTTATATTATATTAAAATAAGACCGGGTCTTATATTGATGTTTGCTCCAAAAGATGCATTAGAGCTGATGGTCTGGCTAGGTCTCATTTTCAGGGAAACACAGTAGCATCATTCTTAGGAGAGGGTAATTGCTCAATAAATATTCCTCTTCTGCAGCAGGGGAGCCTTTGGAGTTTCTGACTGCAGCTCCTTTATCCCTAACAAACCCCCTTCTCTCCGAACCCTCTGCCTGCCTCACAAGACAAACTTCCAATGCATCATCACCTCTTTTCCGTTCCCTGGTGAATAGAAATCACAGCATTGCCCTAGGGTTTCTCCCAAGAACCCACCTGCATTTAGAGGGCAGGTAGAAGCTCATAAGGAAAATATTACACTGCGATCATGCAGGCCTTGCAAATCTAAGGCTGAATCTCACTTGCTTTGGTGTTTCTTTGGTTTCATTTTATCCATGTGGCTCTAAAAAGGGCAGGTGAAGAAAATGAGTCCCTGGCATAAATAGTCCCATTCCTCTTCTCCACTGATGGATATTTGCCCATTAATTCCCTTTGCACCCACTCTCTCATGCCTTCATTTTCCCTGTGCAATTACTGGTCCTAAATCCTTTCAGAGAAGGGAAAGCATGCATCCCCAATAGCATTTTGCATCCACAAATCAAACGTATAATTGGCATCTCATGACGGGTCCCCACAAATCACGGTGCATTTGAAATTACAGGCACAAGATCGAGAGGAAATTTTTAGCCTTGTCTGAAAAGGTCTCCATAAAACTGTTTGAGAATAATAGGATCGTCCCCAAATCTCCCATTCTAACACCATTTGCTATTATTTTAAAATCATTATGTTTGCTGAGCTTCCATAATTTTTTGGCTATCCGTGGAAGATCTTATTCGATATTGCATAAGCTCTCTACCAGCTGTGCGACTCTCGACAAATAGAAATGTTGTAACAAAAAGACACTGGCTATCAAAAAATATAATGGCTCTACATCCAAATTACTTTTGAGCATTCAAAAATGATTTATTAAGACGACTGTATGCCAAAATAGCCAAATGTCTTGGTACACCTTCCCATGGAGATGGCAAGGGTCAAGTCTTAGTTTTCTTATGAGTCAACGTCCTTCTCTGTAGAATTTCCTTAATAGAATTGGAATTTCAGTCCAGCTTTCCTGAAAGTCAGATGCATGAATTTAGTGACTGTCCCATTATAGGAGTATTAAAGTGATATTCCTTAAACATGAAAATTATTAACTTGGGATTCTAGGCATTTGTAAAGAATTACGACTCCTGCCAATTAAAAAAGAGGGGGAATCAGATAGCACAAAAGACATCATTTGGCTTTTTCCTGTATCTATTGCTTGCAGTTCATAAAAGCATAGATTAAATTGCTCCTCAGTTTGATATGGAAAGTACTTAGTCTAAGTGGGGAAATCTGGGATGGACTATGTAACCTGTTATTATTATTTCATCTCTTCTTCTTCTCCTGCAGGCTACGCCCAGGAGGAACAGCTGCAGGAAGAGGAGGAGATAAAAGAAGAGGAGGAGGAGGAGGAAGACAGTGGTTCAGTGGTTCAGCTTCAGAGCAGCAATGACCCAGGGACAGACGAGGAGCTAGAAACGGGCCTGGAGCAGAAAGGCTGCTTCAGCTACCAGAACTCTCCAGGAAGCCACCTGTCCAATCAGGACGCTGAGAACGAGTCTCTGCTGAGCGACGCCAGTGACCCTGTGTCGGACATCAAGAGCGTGTGTGGTCGAGATGCCTCTGACAAGAAAACCAGCGCTCCCCCCGCGCTTCCAAAGGAGGCCCACAATTGCATGGATAAGATGACGGCCGTCTATGCCAACATCTTGTCCGATTCCTACTGGTCGGGCCTGGGGCTGGGCTTCAAGCTGTCCAACAGTGAGAGACGGAATTGTGACGCCAGAAATGGCAGCAACAGGACTGATTTCGATTGGCACCAAGATGCTCTGTCCAAAAGCCTGCAGCAGAACCTGCCTTCTAGATCCGTGTCGAAGCCCAGCCTGTTCAGCTCGGTCCAGTTGTACCGGCAGAGCAGTAAGATGTGCGGGACCGTCTTCACCGGGGCCAGTAGATTCCGGTGCCGGCAGTGCAGTGCCGCCTACGACACCTTGGTCGAGTTGACTGTGCATATGAATGAAACGGGCCACTATCAAGATGACAACCGCAAAAAGGACAAGCTTAGACCCACGAGCTACTCCAAGCCCCGCAAAAGGGCCTTCCAAGATATGGATAAGGAGGATGCTCAGAAGGTCCTCAAGTGTATGTTTTGTGGCGACTCCTTCGATTCCCTCCAAGATTTGAGCGTCCACATGATAAAAACGAAACATTACCAAAAAGTGCCTTTGAAGGAGCCAGTACCAACCATTTCGTCGAAAATGGTCACTCCGGCGAAGAAACGTGTCTTTGATGTCAATCGGCCGTGTTCCCCTGACTCAACCACAGGATCGTTTGCGGATTCGTTTTCTTCTCAGAAGAGCGCCAACTTGCACTTGACCTCCAACAACCGCTATGGCTACCAGAACGGCGCCAGCTACACCTGGCAGTTCGAGGCCTGTAAGTCCCAGATCTTAAAGTGCATGGAGTGCGGCAGCTCCCACGACACCTTGCAGCAGCTCACCACCCACATGATGGTCACGGGGCACTTTCTCAAGGTCACCAGCTCTGCCTCCAAGAAAGGGAAGCAGCTGGTGTTAGACCCCCTGGCCGTGGAGAAAATGCAGTCGCTGTCGGACACCCCGAACAGTGATTCTCTGGCTTCCAAGCCATCGAGTAACTCAGCTTCCGACTGTACAGCCTCTACAACTGAGTTAAAGAAAGAGAGTAAAAAAGAAAAACCAGAGGAGGTCACCAAGGATGAGAAAGTCGTGAAAACTGAGGACTATGAGGACCCTCTCCAAAAACCGTTGGACCCTGCAATAAAATACCAGTATCTACGGGAGGAGGACTTGGAAGATGGCTCAAAGGGTGGAGGGGACATTTTGAAGTCGTTGGAAAATACTGTCACCACAGCCATCAACAAGGCCCAGAACGGGGCTCCCAGCTGGAGCGCGTACCCCAGCATCCACGCAGCCTACCAGCTGTCAGAGGGCACCAAGCCTTCGCTGCCTCTGGGCTCCCAGGTACTACAGATCCGACCTAACCTGGCCAACAAGTTAAGGCCAATCGCACCAAAGTGGAAAGTGATGCCGCTGGCGCCTGTACCCACACACCTGGCCCCATACACTCAAGTTAAGAAGGAGCCAGAAGATAAAGATGAAGTCATGAAGGAGTGTGGGAAAGAGAGTCCCCACGAAGAGGCATCATCTTTCAGCCACGGCGAGGGCGATTCTTTCTCCAACAGCGAACCCCCTTCGGAATCCAAAAAGGCGGAGCCTTGTCCCCCGAAGGAGGAGGACAAGCTGATGAAAGAGGGCGGCGAGAAAGAGAAGCCCCAGGCCTTGGAGCCAGCGTCTTCTCTCAGCAACGGCTGTGCCCTCGCCAGCCACGCCTCAGCCCTGCCGTGCATCAACCCACTCAGCGCCCTGCAGTCCGTCTTGAACAATCACCTGGGCAAAGCCACGGAACCCCTGCGCTCACCTTCCTGCTCCAGTCCGAGCTCAAGCACAATCTCTATGTTCCACAAGTCGAATCTCAACGTCATGGACAAGCCGGTGTTAAGTCCTGCCGCCACGAGGCCGGCCAGCGTGTCCAGGCGCTACCTGTTTGAGAACAACGACCAGCCCATCGACCTGACCAAGTCCAAAAGCAAGAAAGCCGAGTCCTCGCAAGCACAGTCCTGTACGTCCCCGCCTCAGAAGCACGCGCTGTCTGACATCGCCGACATGGTGAAAGTCCTCCCCAAAGCCACCACCCCGAAGCCCGCCACTTCCTCCAGGGTCCCTCCCATGAAGCTGGAAATGGACGTCAGGCGCTTTGAGGACGTGTCCAGCGAAGTCTCGACGTTGCACAAAAGGAAAGGCCGGCAGTCCAACTGGAACCCCCAGCACCTCCTGATTTTGCAGGCTCAGTTTGCCTCGAGCCTCTTCCAGACATCAGAGGGCAAGTACCTGCTGTCCGACCTGGGCCCACAAGAGCGAATGCAGATCTCAAAGTTTACGGGACTCTCGATGACGACTATCAGCCACTGGCTGGCCAACGTCAAATACCAGCTTAGGAAAACGGGCGGGACAAAATTTCTGAAAAACATGGACAAAGGACACCCTGTCTTTTATTGCAGTGACTGTGCCTCCCAGTTCCGAACCCCTTCCACCTACATCAGTCACTTAGAATCTCACCTAGGTTTCCAAATGAAGGACATGACCCGCTTGGCCGTGGAACAGCAAAGCAAGGTGGAACAAGAGATCTCCCGGGTGTCGTCGGCTCAGAGGTCTCCGGAAACCATAGCTGGCGAAGAGGACACAGACTCTAAATTCAAGTGTAAGTTGTGCTGTCGGACATTTGTGAGCAAACATGCAGTAAAACTCCACCTAAGCAAAACGCACAGCAAGTTACCCGAGCACCACTCTCAGTTTGTAACAGACGTGGATGAAGAATAGCTCTGCAGGTATGGGTTTGCTCCCGGCTGGTCGTGACAGTGGCCTTGCGAGGAGTTTCTTGAAGGGAGATGGGTCTGTTTAGAGGCAGCTAATGTCTCCCCATACCAAGAGGCCAGTAGCTTGCTGGAATAGGACTTACGTTTCAGAAGACTAGGACATGACGAATGCGTCCTAATCGCTCTGTCAGTTTCTGCAGCGTAGAGCTGGGGGATAGAACAAAATGGGTTTAGATGGACTTCACAGATAACTGCTTCATGATACGCGATCCCCTTAGTTACCCAAGGCCCAACCTGCAACCTCCAGCCGAGGCTACTCCTCACTTTAATGAATAAGTACTAAGTTCTCTCACAGTCCCATTTCACCCCTTCACCTTCCCATAGTAATGCGAGTGACGTATAAAGTGGTAACAAAAAAAATAAGTGATCAACAGAATAAAGATTGTAGAGTTCCTGAGGGCAGCCACTATACGGAGATTTCTTAATCATTTTAGGAATAGTTTAAAGTTGTCTTTATCATTATTACTTGTAGTCGATGCTTTTTGCAGCTTACGGTCCGCAATTGCTACCTTCCACTCTCTTCCCTTTGTCTATTTCCTCTGTTAGGTTTCCTATGAAAGAGCATCTGCCCTATTCAGATGGTGGAAAACTATTCTCTGCAGAACAGAGAGGAAAACAAAAGAGGCGTATTTTCTTCTCTCATCCTTTCATTTTGCTTAGGCTAGACTAATGCCAGAGCCCACCTCTAACAAAGGTGGATTGCAATTGCATGCCTTGAGGCTTTATTTTACATAAGGAAACAAATGACTTTCTGCACCTCCATGGCCAATGCACATGGGGTCTCACAGCTTCAAGATAATCTGCCCCATGTATTGTAGAAGAGTCATCGGTTCCCAGACTATCTACGTCACCTCCAGGAAAGAGGACAGAGGCCAAGGTCAAATCCCTTTGCAGACGAGTCACACTAGCCATTTTCAAATGTTTTCAAGGCTGGGTCTTAACAAATCCCTTCCATCTCCCTTTTTGTATTTTCTCTACTTCCTTTCCTCTCCCCTCCAGCATGATACCCCTCCCCTGCCCTGTGTGCTAGAGACCCTCGCACGAATTCAGATGTCCTCCACCTTGGGCCACACCCCAAGATGAGGACCAAACCTGACATGTCAGTTCAGCCCTTGTTAGTTCACTTTATGTCATGCTAGGTTACAGATGAGCTCTTTTGATTCCTTCACAATAAGATATAAACAGCTAATGATAACTTACCATAGAAGCCCTCACCACCCCCTCTCGTCAGAGCATTTGTTTATAGTAGGAGACTTTCAGATCAAGCCACAAAGGTATCAGCACGAGTCTGAGTCCAGGTGGAGAGAGGTATTTATATAGTGTAGCTTTGGGCTCATGTCTCAATGGGTAGGGAGATTTGCTGAGTGTGAGGATGGTCAAAATGAAGTAAAGGTTAAAACAACTGATCTGGGACTTTCGGTGAAAAGATCTAAGAGCTTCTGATAAAGGGGGACACCACCCTATAATTCTAATGGCTATCTGGGCCCAAACGAAGACTATTGTTTTGTTTGCATGTTTTTGTCATAATAATTAAAATGTGTTACTGGCAGATTCAGCTTTTGCTTTCCAAGCATGGTTTGTTCAGCTCACACTATTGAAAGAAAAGCTGAAATGTATCTATTGAACCTACACATGAACTTGGGGCTCAGCAAATCTGTTTATTTGCTATATCACATTTTAAATTTTATGTAACTTGCTATTATTCTTTTCTGGTCCTTCAAAAAAAAGACAAGGTGGATATACACAGCACACCCAAAGAGAAGAGGGATACCTCCAATCTCATAGTGTGGTAGGTCCAAACCATGGTGAAGAAGACAACTAGGTCGTGTTGATTTGTGCTACAATAAAGACCAATTTTCCACCTGTTAGGTTTGTAATCATTTTTTTAAATGAATATCACAGGCAAAACATTGTGATTTGTAAACAGAGCGAGGGGAGGAAAGGAACACCTTAGTGAACATCTGAAACGTACATACCTGTTCTAGGGAAGCAAAGATAAACCAATAATTTGGGGGAAACCTACACAAAAAGTACTTACAAATCTGTTAAATGCATAGATAGGAGAGCTCTTTTTCTCATCTCTCTGTATTGGTACAGGAATAAATATTTCTGATTTGGACCTTCAAAACACCATATTACAGCGTTATCATTATATGAAACCCAAGTTCCATCCTGATATATACATCGTGATGCCGTGATTCTGAGGGAGTATTGCAGAAAAACATGTGTGTATACAAAACATGGTGTGGGTGTTTGGTGTATTTGTGGTGTTCTAAAGATATTCCAATCTGCCGGGATCGTTCCCACATCAGCAGCACACTTCTTTGATGCTTTGGTCACCTAGAAAAGAATTCCTCCACTCTCAAATCCTCTTCCAGAACAATATTTATGCAACACCTTGCTAACTTCTTAGAATCATGCATATACAGAGGGTGCCAAAAAAATGTATACACATTTTAAGAAAGGAAAAAACTGTATTAAAATTGTACTACTCAAGATATACCAATAACAAATGATGAATACAAGTCACGCGTATACATTTTTTTTGGCACCCCTGGTATGTTTTTAAATGATCACAAAATAAGGTCACTGTTATCTGGAACTCTAATTTCAGCTGGTATGCATGACGGCGCAAATTGTACAAAATGACATGACATTTTAGAAAACATGGTGGAAATTTTGGGAGATTCGCCGTATCTGTCTTCTCTATCTGATGGCAGTTTTGACCTGAATTTTCTTTCCTTCCTGGGAAATGGAAAAATGCTCTGCCAAATATTAAGTGCAACTTTTCATTAAAAATTCATTGGGAAATATTAAATGTGCATCCCTATTGTAAGAAAGAAGTAATCTGAAATGATTTCAGTAGGCATTTTGTGTATACCTTTGAAAACCACATGCTCTTGAATAATAGAAATTAAACAAAGAGCAAATCAATGAGTCTAAAATGCATAAGGACGTGAAATTATAATCATTACCATGTAATATAGCAGCACACCTAGCCTTGAAATTGGTGGCGGGAATGAATTCCAGTCCAATAAACTGCCACCTTTGTTGTGGAGGATTTTATAAAAATCTATGTTCAAGGTGAATAGCATGTAAGGTTGCCAGATAAAATACAGAATGTCCAGTTACATTTGAATTTCAGATAAATGACAATTAAGTTTTAGGCTAAGTATTCCCAGATATTGCATGGGCCATATTTATACTAAAAAATATATATATTCATTGTTTATCTGAGATTGAAATTCAAGTCAGCATTCTGTATTTTTATTTGCTAAGTCTGGCAACCCTAACAACATGGATTACATGGCAATTTGGAAAAACAAAATGAGCTGGACTAATTTATTTTTCAATTACAGTTGACATACAATATGCTGTTAGTTTCAGGTGTACAATATAGTGATTAGACATTTATATACTTACAAAGCGATCACCCTGATAAATCTGCTACCTATCTGACACCATACAGTCATTTCAATATTATTGACTATGTTTTTTGTGCTACACCCTACATCCCCATGACTACTTTGTAACAATCAATTTGTACTTCTTAATCCCTTCCTATTTTCCACCCAGCCCCCCTCCCATCCCCTCCCATCTGGCAACCATCAAAATGTTCTCTGTATCTATGAGTTTGTTTCTGTTTTGTTTGTTCATTTATCCTGTTCTCTAGATTTCACATGTAGGTGAAATTATACGACATTTGTCTTTACCTAACTCCACTCAGTACAGTTTCCTCTAGGTCCATCCATGTCGTTGCAGACAGCAACATTTCATTCTTTTTTATGGTTGAGTGATGTCCCATTGTATGTATGTACCACCTCCTCTTTATCCATCCATCCAATGGTGGACCCCCAGGCTGCCTCCACACATTGGCCATTGTAAACAATGCTGCAGTGAACATATGGATGCATAGGTCCATTCGAAGTAGTGTTTTGGGTTTCTTCGGATAAATATCCTGAAGTGGGA
This sequence comes from Rhinolophus sinicus, assembly GCF_057876585.1. Taxonomy (NCBI): domain Eukaryota; kingdom Metazoa; phylum Chordata; class Mammalia; order Chiroptera; family Rhinolophidae; genus Rhinolophus; species Rhinolophus sinicus. Next base: position 7,042,454 of record NC_142513.1, on the reverse strand, counting down.
TTATTGGGTCCTTCTGTCTCATGTTATTGCTTTTGTTTTAAAGTCTATTTTGTGTAGTATAAGTATTGCTACCCTAGCTTTTTTTATTTTTTTCATTTCCATTTTCGTAAAATACCTTTTTCCATCCCTTTACTTTCAGCCTCTGTGTGCCTTTTGATCTGAAGTGAGTCTCTTGTAGGCAAATGTAAGGGTCGTGTTATCCACTCAGCGACCCTATGTCTTTTGATTAGAGCATTTAATCCACTTACATTGAAAGGCATTGTTCATAGATGTGTAGTTATTGTCATTTTAATTTTATATATATTTTTTTTCTTCATAAAGAAGTCTCTAACATTTTTTATAATGCTGGTTTGGTGGTGATAAATTTCTTCATCTGTTTTCTTTGTTTGTTGGTTGGTTTGTCTCTTTTGTTTTTTGTTTTGTTTTGTTTTTGTCTGGGAACCTTTTTATCCTTCAATTCTAAATGATAACTTTGCTGGGTAGAGTAATCTTGGTTGTAGGTCCTTGCTTTTCATTACTTTGAATATTCCCTGCCAATCCCTTCTGGCCTGCAAGGTTTCTGTTGAGAAATCAGCTGATAATCTATGGGAGCTCCCATGTAGGTAACTAACTGCTTTTCTCTTTTGATTTTAAGAGTCTTTCTTTGTCTTTAACTTTTAGCATTTTAATTATGATGTGTCTTGGCGTGCACCTGTTTGGTTTCATTTTGTTTGGGACTCTGTGTATCCTGGGCTTGTATTTGTATTTCCTTCACTAGGTTAAGGAAGTTTTCTGTCATTATTTCTTCAAATAGATTTTCAATTCCTTGCTCTCTCTCTCTTCTCCTCTGATACCCCTATGATGCAAATGTTGGTATGCTTGATGTTATCCCAGAGGCCCCTTAAACTATCCTCATTTGGGGGGATTCTTTTCACTGTTCTGATTGGGTGTTTTCTGCTACCTTATCTCCTAAATTGCTGATTCGATCCTCTGCTTCATCTAATCTGTAATGTATTCTTCATTTCAGTTATTCTTCATTTCTGACTGGTTCTTTCTTATGTTTTCTATCTCCACTTTCATGTTTCCTATGTCTTTGTTGAAGTTCTCCCTGAGATCATTGAGCATCCTTATAACCAGTGTTTTGAACTCTGCACCTAGTAATTGCTTGTATCCATTTTATTTAGTTCTTTCTATGGAGCTTTCTTCTGACCTTTCATTTGGAACATGTTTCTTTGTCTCTTCATTTTGGCTGCCTCCCTGTTTTTGTTTCTATGTATAAGGTAGATCTATACTATGTCTTCTAGTCTTGGTAGAGCAGCCTTATGTAGTAGGTGTCCTGTGGGGCCCAGTGACACAATCTCCCTGGTCACCTGAGTTAGGTTCTCTAGGTATGTCCCCTGTATGGGTTGTGTGTGCCCTCCTGTTGTAGTTGAGGCTTGGTTGCTGTTTGTACATGAGTGGGAGTTGGCCCTCAGGCTGATTGATTGTTAGGACCGGCCTTGACTACAGTGGAGGAGGTGCTCTATAGGGGCTGAACCTACAGAGTACAATTTCCTTTAGCAGGGCTCTGGTGCCTGCCCAGTCTGCTCTTTGGGTGTGTCATTTGTGGAGGTGGTTGGGTGGTATTCTGATGTGGTCTGAAGCTGGCCAACAGGTGTGTTGGTTCTGGGACCTTTTGGGAGGGGCCCTGGTGCAGGCCCAAGTCAGCTGCTGCCTATGCCCTGCCCTGGGCCCTTGGTATGAGCTACAAAGTAATCTGCAGATAGTTGCCACTTGTGCTTGGCTTGGAGGTGCCTGGGAGAGGCTAAGCTGTGAACTGAGGCCAGCTGCCGCTAGTGCTGGGCTTAGGGCTACTTAGCAAGAGGTACGGGGCACACCAAGGTCAGATGCTGCGTGCTTGGGGTTTGTGAACCTTTGAGAGAGTCTGCAGCATGAGGCAACATAGGCCGTTTGTATGGTAAAGCCAGTGGAAGTGGTTTGAGTGGGCCCGCAAGTTGGGAGGGGCGGGGTCTCAGGGAAGCAAGTTGGGAGGGGCGGGGTCTCAGGGAAACACCGGGGTGGAGTCAACGGCATTAGTCAGGTGGATGGAGACTCAGATATGGCGGCTGCCTGCATCTGCACGCCGAGAGCAGAGAGGGCTCAACAAGGAAACAATGGATTCTGCCAGTACTTCTGTCTGGGAGAAGGCTGTCCCTCCAGCCCTCGCCCTGAGGCCAGACAATTCAGTTCCTCCCCATATGTCCCCGGAGCTTTTCGAGCTGCTGCCCAGCACTGGAGCTCAGAGCGAGTGAGTGTATCAGTGGGTAAGTCCATGCGCGGTTCCTTTAAGAGGGTGCTAGCCGCCTCCATCTCATTCAGGCACAGTCTCTGCTGGTTTTCACAGCCAAAAGTGATGGGGACTTCTCGCCCTGGAATCCTGGGCTGGGGAGTCTGGTGTGGGGCTGGGATGCCTCACTCCTCAGGGGGAACCTCCACAACTGAGATATCCCTCCTGACTTTTAACCAACGCACATGGGTGTGGTACCAGCCCATTCCCCATCTCTCCTCCTCCTACCAGTCTTGACATGGGCTTAGTTTATTTCCTTAGTTGTAGGATTTCTACTCAGCCAAACTTAAGATGATTCTCAATGTGATTGTTGCATAGGTTAGATGTAATTTTAATGTGGTCGTGAGAGGAGGCAAGCCCAGTGTTTACCTACTCTGCCATCTTGACTGGCTCCCAGTGACTATTTTGAAAGCTACCAATTTGTACTCTTTAATCCCTTCCTTTTTCACCCAGCCCTCCAACCCCCCTGCTGTCTGGCAACCATCAGTTCTCTGTATCTGTGAGTTTGTTTCTGTTTTGTTTGTTCATTTATTTTGTGTCTTAGATTCCATATATAAGTGAAATCACATGGTATTTGTCTTTGTCTGACTTATTTCACTTAGTGTAATACCTTCTAGGTCTATTCATGTTGTTACAAATAGCAAGATTTAATTCTTTCTTACGGCTGAGTAATATTCCATTGTGTATATGTACCACACCTTCTTTATCCATTCATCTAGTGATGGACAATTAGGTTAATTCCATATCTTGGCTATTGTAAATAATGCTGCAATGAACATAGGAATGCATGTATCTTTTTGAATTTGTGATTTGGATTTGGATTTCTTCAGATAAAGTGCAATTGCTGAATATTTAAAATAGAAGTACTAAAAATAGTAGTTCTATTTTTAATGTTTTGAGGAACCTCCACTGTTATCCATAGTGGCTGCACCAATTTGCAATCCCACCAACAGTGCATGAGTGTTCCTGCAAGGATTCTCCACATCCTTGCCAATACTTGTTGTTTGTTGATTTATTGTTGATAAGGGCTGGACTAATTAATGTCTGTAAGAGGCATCGACCATTTCTTCATCCACTAAATAAACCTTCCCTCCCCCCCTCCCTTTCTCCTTTTCCTCCTTCCTCCCTCCCTCCCTCTCTTCCTTTTTGACTTCCCTCCCTGCGTTCCTTTCATCCTTCACAAATATCAGCTGTGCTTTTACAAAGCAGTAGCCCCTATTTAGCGATGACTGTATAATGGTGAACCAGCAGTTGTGCTGATTATAATAGCCAAACGGGCTGGGCCTGCGGCAGGCTCTTCACAAACATTATTTCACTTTTTTCTCACAAATAGCCCTGTGAGGTAGAGGTTGATTCAGCCATTTACAAGAGAGAATATGGAGGCAGAGAGAGTCTGCGTGAGTGTCCCAAGTTCCCACCATCTGTGAACCTCACTCATTCGTTGTCACCGACCTAGAAAACCATCACTTCATGCCAAGCTCTGTGCTAATCCCGGGGAATAAGCCAGTGACCAGGACAGGAATCCACCTCTGACAGACTCGTGGCAGATACGGAGATGGGCAGCTCTGGGGTAAATGCTGAATGGAGCTCACAGGATGGCATCTGCCGAGGAAGTGAGGGGAATGGTGGTTTTAGGAGGCAGAGAGAGGTCAGGGGTGGAACTGTGGCTGCCAAGGCTGCGGAGCCTGGGTTCAAACCCCAACTCATACTTTCTCTGATGTGTCCTCTTTCTGTAAAATGTGGACATAGAAAAGTGGTGAGAATTAAGTACATGTATGCGATTCATTTCTATGAAGCCTGGCACATGGTTCTCAAGGAAGGTTAGTGTAGACGGTCTCTACAGGCCCCTGCATTTACCATATGGCGCTAACCAAGAAATGACCCAAATTCTGGTGAAAATACATATTTAAGAATTTTTTTTTAATCCTCATCCTGACATTCTGGAATGTGTTTTGGGGTAGCCAAATGAGAACTGGGAAAGGGGATCAGCTATGAGACTACAGCATTTCTAATGCAGCAGGAAACAAATGTGTCGTCTCCCTGAACATTCTCATTTTTCCCCAGCGATTGGCTTAACTCCCTTTGCGCATCAGCAAATCTCCATCTCAGTTGCACTTTCCCCCCTCATTTGGACTTCTGAATGCTCAATCCTGACGTGGATAATTTGGTGCTTTAATATAGAGTAACATTATTTTTCATTTACTCCAATCTGCCATCAGTATCATCTTTTCATTTAACCAGATGCAATTCTTTTTTTTTTCTTTCGCTAAATTGAAAATCCATGAGCGACAGGGAGTGCAATGTTTTAATTAGCTCATATTTTTTATATGGATTTATGTCTTTAAAATACATTTGTGCAATTCTTCAGCTAAATTAAAAACGTCTTTCTGTGAAAGTGAGGAGGGGAAAATAAAGAGCTAGATTGTGTCATTAGCTTAGGTAGATACAGATGGAGGGTAGGATCTAGTGGAGGGGTACCCACAATCACTGGAGCTCGTGCCTGGCCTGGTTTTGAACTTGCCCTTCATTTAAAGGAGTCTTTCTCTATAACGATTTCTCAGAAATGGCCTCAGGAGGAATTTTTTTAAGCCCTCTAGTAAGTAAACAAGCAGTTACCTTCAACGAACTAATTTGAAACCGAACCCACTGCTGAACAAAACAGGAAAAAAAAAAAAAAAAAAAAGAAGTGATAATGATAAACAGTTTTCTCCTGCATTTCTCTCTTTGTCTTTTTTTTTTTTTTTTTTTAACAATCAAGTTTAAAGCTTTCCACGGTGCTTTTTTTCTATGTTATAGGAGACAAGTGACATTCCGTGGTAAATGGGAGAAAAAGCCATGCAGAACTGAAATCTCTCTAATGCATTGACACTAACTTGCCCTCTATTGTTGGAAATGAGCAGGAGCTCATGATTGTTCATCAAACGGCTCCTAATGCAGTTAAAGCATTCAGCTATAATTTCTCCTTGCATTTATAATTACTGTCATAGACTGCACACCTCGGTGAGCAGATTAAAGCTATAAACTATTTAGCCGCGGCTCGAAGACGAGGAACTTGATTTGTCTGGCAGGAGTTATTTGTTAGGGAGCTTGACACTTCACATAAAAATGACTCAACTTGATGAAGAACAATGCAGTTTTAGCAATGCAGGATTTTAAATCAGCCCCGACACCACGCCCTGCAAGAATCGTGGGGCAGTTTGTTAAATGACAGGCAGGCGGGGGAGATAAGGGAGTGAATGCGTTAAGGGAACCGAAGCAGGAGAGGATTTGCTGTGCTGTCTTTCCTGACTTTTTCCTCGGGAGGAGCAGGAGTTGGTTGAAACTCGGTGCACGTCATGTGCTCTGGTTAAGTCCAGTGTGAACGTTACGGGAGGCTCGCCTGGCCGGAAACGGAGGCCAGGAGGCCAAGGCACACGTCCCATTTGACTTTCAGGGGTTTTGGAGAACTTTGTGCTACAGTTGAGACCATTCACCCCCAAAGCCCAGGCAGCCAGGGCTGTGTGGGAAGTGGTGGTGGTGGTGGTGGTTCTTCCTGAATACTCTTTATTTCTTTGTTTATTTCTTTGTGCTTTACTCGTAGGCGGCATATGGTATATTCAGGCATAGAGGGCATTCCTATTGGGCAATCTTCTAGGGATGCTGTGAAAACAAAAAAAGGAATTGGTGTGCAGATTGATAAGAGACCCAGTACTACCTGAGCGGCAGCAGTGTGGCTGCCTTCCTCCCGCCTCGGTTTGTGTTGGGGATTCAGTAGTAGAGCATACGGGCCACTTTCAGCCCTGGACCTGGCCCACAAGGCAAGTGCCTGAGACCGTCACTCTCTCTCTATTTTCCACCTGATCACCTGCTTCCAAGCATCCCCTTTCATTTGCTTGAGGCTTACGTCAAGATGTGAGATGGGTTGTGCCGGTTTGTTTGAAGAAATACGGAGAGATTGTGAGTACAGATTTAACTCAGACAGCTCTGGGGGGCGGGGGGTGGACAGGAAGTGTCAGGTGGCGTTTGGGTGCCCCGGAGAAACGATGGAATACAGCACTCACTGGGTTTCTTTCCCTCTGACTTCCCCTTGCTGTCTCTGCCACCGGCTACCTTGAAAACTGCCACTCGTGCAGTCCGGGGCTGTGCCCTGCTAGTAAAGTCTGCCCTGGAGTTTTCAATGCAGGTGATGATGATGGTAGTGGTGACAGTGATTAAATGTGCGGGGGGGGGGGGGGGGAATTAAGTGCTTAAAACAGAGGCTGACACACGCTATTGTCCTCGCTGTCATTAATATTGACAGAGCGTTAGCATTCATTGCGCATTTAGTGTCCCAGCTATTGTGCTGGGCCCTATACATACACATATACATATAATCTCAGTTCATCCTAACTCTAAACTTTCTGTGAAGAAGCAACTGTGATCACACCAGCTTACAGGTGATGAAACCAGCCCTCAGAGAGGTGAAATGACCAGCAAGATCACACAGCTAGCAAGTGGCAGACCTGGAAGTCAACTGTGGACAAAAGAATGATTTACCTCCAGCCGGAATTTTGGCCCCAAATTCTCCCAGCAGCTTTCTGGTGTCCCTTGGGTTCAGTTCTGCTGGGTGCTTCACCAAAGTGTGAGGCGTGAACCCTGTCCACAAGTTGTTTGCATGGGAGAGAAGATGGATGGGCAAAAAGAAAATGTTTAACTGTCCTAAGAGCCCAAATCTTTGGCGTAGACAACTGTCTACCACTTGGGCCCTCCAGCAAATTGGCACTTACAATGTGCATGGCTTTGTCTGGTATTTTTTCATCTATGGAGAAAAAAATTATGTTTCAGGTTATGTTATTTTCAATGCTGCATTACTCAATTTCACAGTCAAATAATTCTCTTTTTGTTCACCCAAGGATTTTGTCATGTTTAATTGTTTATGGCTTTCTCCTCCCCCCCCCCCATATTTGCTGTAGCCTCCACTTCCCCCCTTGCTGCCTTCCTGTAGAGTCTCTGGTATGCAGTAACCATGGTGATGGGTCCACATTGGATAGTGTTTGCTCTGGCTTAGAAGTCAAAACACCCATCAGGATCTCGTCATCCCAGAAATGTAAGTGGATGAAAAGTGGGAAGACTTTGGATGTGGAAGAAAGGCCTGTCATGAAGTCTCGGGAGATGGGGACTTCTAGAAATCTGAGGAAGGAAGTGTATGGCTGCTAGGCGCGGTGGGGAAGAGCTTGGCCCCGGAACTGTGGAGGCCCAGCTGAGAGACCGAGAGTAAGTCACGTCACCTCCCTGATCTCCCTCAAGTGACTGCATGAAGACTGACCTCACATAGCGCTATCAGGATAAAATGAAAGAAAACCCACCAAGTGTCCTCCTCATGCAGCATCAGGCGCATGGAAACCCTCAATCAAAGACAGCCTCTCCTAATTGTTAAAACACAGCCCACCTAGAATCGAGGTGGGTTGAACGTGTCTAACGATGTTAATACTGCAACGACAGCAATTCTGATGTGCTGGGACCAAGTCGCATTTCCTGCCTCAGGAACCTCCACTTGGGAAAAGCAAACATGTTCATTAAACAGTCCACGTTATAGGCTGAGGCTGTGGTGGGTGCTGCAACGGAGCGTGAGCCGCACAGCTGGTCCTGCCCTCAGAAGGCGGACCGTCCATCACAGAGGAAAAACATGGCACCCAAGACTTAGGCTGTGCTCAGCGCTCTTACAGGGAATGTACTGGGCCAGCGGGAGGTGAGGGGGCTCAAAGAAGTCTGACCAAACAAGCAGAGGTCTAGTCTGAGTCTGGAGCAACGCAGAGGAGCTAGCCAGGGGGAGCGGGAGGGGGAGAGCCCTGTGGAAAGAAGAAATGGCGAGAGTAAAGCCTCGCAAGTTTAGGGAGCAGATGGTTCACTCCAGAACATGCACGTCATTCAGCACAATTGGAGCCCCACTTGGGGAAAAGATGGCAGAGAGAGGAGACGAAGTAGGCAGGGGGGTTGATGGGTATGCACACGATGGCTTCTACTTGGGTGGGTAATCTTTGTCTTGTGAGCTTCGTTGAGACAGATGTTAATGAAGCCTTGCTTTATTGAAATAGTTGAACATTCTTTCCATAACGGGGACAGTGTAGGTCTGGGGAGTGGTGGAGCAGTGGACTTTCCCCTGAGCCTCCCGTTTACGGGATGTGAAGTCGACGCCCACCGCTAACCTCCAGGAGGGCAGGGGTTAGCTGCCCATATACAGACTCTCTAAGTACTGGAAGCAGGACAGGAAGGAGGGAGGACGACAGGGAGGATGGAGGGGAGGAAAGAAGGGAGGAAGGAAGAAGGCTAGCTATCCCGGAGGTGATCATAACTGCCTTTTGATATTCTCCACGTGCCCAATGACGGTAACACCTACGTCACTCATCAGTGAGGCGGATCAAGTAGATTAAGTAAGTGAAACCCTTAGCACAGCGTCCAGCACGTAAGAGGAACCCCAAGTGAAGGAATCTTCCAGCTTTGCACAGCCCAGAGAAGTATGAGGAAGTGAGAACATGCCCAGGCCTCCATGATCTGCCCAGGGGACTCCCGCTGCCACGAGGTTTGGGCTTCTGAGTTCAGAAATGTACTTTCCGAGGTGCACGTGCCCATAGGAGCAGAGCAGATGGCTGAAGGGAGCCACTCTGCGTTTTATGTGGCAGGCAGACCAGGGACCGGCATTCAATCGTCCTGTAATTCCTACTCTCGGAGAACCAGCTTCCTGCCAGGCTCTGTTCTCAGCGAAGAGAAGCCCAGACCTTACATTCTAATCCAAGGACAAGCTGATAGTAACACAAACGGCTAACATTTATTGAGCACATAACTAAAAGGGAATAATTTCTAAGAACGAGGGGCTGCCAAGGAAATACAGGATCGTGTAAGAAACGACAGCAGGGCCACCCACTTTAAATAGGGGTGTCAGGGAAAGAAAACGAGGTTGAGAAGGAGCCAGTCAGGTGACAAATTGGGGGCATTGGTGTGTTCGATTCAGAGAAAGGCCAGAGAGTTGGCAGCTGGGGCGAGGGGCAGGACATGAGTCGGGTGACAGGGAGCGGAGCCTGGGGCAAACCAGGGCTCTGTAGAACATCCTAAGAACTTTGGGTTTTTTCCCCTAAGTCTAGGAGAAGCAATTGTGGGGTTTCAACAGGCAAGCGGCATGAGCTACTTTGGGAGATCACTCTGGCTACTGAGTGAGGAGTGAATGAGAAGGGGCAAGAGCAGAGAGAAGCCTGAGGGAAGGCGGGGGAAAGACAGGGGTGGGCTGACTGCACTGGAGCCAGGGACCGCGGACAGGAATAGTGGCTCCAAGGGGGCTCCAGGTCACTCAGAACCACGCTTGTGCAGGAAGGAGAAGGCATGTCAGACAAAGAAGACATGTAGGGCTTTAGGATAAATTCTGCCGACTTCTAGAATGGGCTCTAGGCACAACTGCTCTTTCTGCATCTCCCCTGGACCTCCCCCAACTCCGAAGCTTGCCCTTTCTTCTGTTTCCCAAGAAGAATCCCTTTTGATCAAAGTAAACCAGTCCTTTTATGCTTCTCCAGGAATTAGGAAGTATACAGCAAAAGGTCCCCGCTGTGCTCACCTTCCTATTTTTCAGTCCTAATTTAGCTCCTCTCTCCGTTCTGTGATTCTGCCCCCCTCCGCTGAGCCTCACCACTAGGTGGTCCTGACTTCGGCAGAAGATTTACTGGCAGGATGACATGGAAGAACACATTGTGTTTTTTTTCAAGATGATTTAATGACCTTTTTGGCATCCCCGTGACTGCTGAAATCTTCCGTAATTATTCAGTTTGGCGGCAGAGAGTTCTGTTGATCAGAGGAAGGCTGGTGTAGATGTCAAATGTCAATAAATTTGCAATCCATAATTGTAACCACTCGATGCCAGAGCAGGCCGGGAGATGACTTGGTCACAAGGCCATGAGTGGTTCAACCAACACAAGCACCGAAATTTCTCAAGTGTTACACGTGCAAAAACATCCCCCTGTCTTCCCTTCCTGCATCAGCTCGTTTTCTCTCTGCCAGCCTTCCCTCCCCCTGGCCCCCCCATATTTATGTCCTCGCATTATTTCCTCCCCTGGAGAGGGGCGTGCTTCACACTCTATTGTCCAGTCTTCTGGTTCCATCTCCACCCAGAACCAGTGATGCTGGCAACACAGCCGCATGCTCCCTAGAGAAGGGTCATACGTTCTTTTTGGTCTTGCTGTTCAGGTCTGTTTGGCTCCTGCTGGAGACCAAGCATTGATTTTGTTCTGCTTTGCTTGCTTTCCGACAGCGTGGTTTATACTGGAAAAGTCTGTGTCAGGAATTAGAGACTGTTTCTAACAATGGGGAAAATTCCCTAACATAAACACACCATTTGTGGCCTTGCACTTTGACACGTGCAAGTGAACTGGAAGATGCTAGAATAGCTCTGAAGTCATGGAAACGTGTGACACAGGCGTCTGCTTAATAACTCATCTAATTCCTTGAGCTCACCTTATCAAGTTTTAACCTCCGAGTCTCTAAGTTCCTAGTTCAAAAATGCAGAGTCTCCTCTGTCCTCGTGTTAATTTTTAAATTATATATCATTGTAGCGAGGCCCCGGTGGTGAATATGATGGGCCATTTTCGCATCTGAAATGGGGAATTACAACTGAACATTAGCAATCGCTTATAAATCACTAGAGCAAAGTGGTATCTGTGACCACGTGATATGAACTGGAAGGAAACGCAGTGCACAAAAGAGGACCGGGAAGGAGGGTGGTGATTTTCAAGATAGGAAATTGCAAGCTGAAGCTCACATATTCCTCAGTGTGTGCTGAGCAATTCCCAGGATCCCAGGGGACCTGAGGTGAGGTTTGTCTGAAGCTGGGGCTCTGCTCTGTGGCTGCCTTTCATCTTTCTTGCAAATATTCATTCATTCATTCATTCATTCATTCATTTTCAGTCAGAGTTGACATTTGATATTATTTTATAGTAGTTTCAGGTGTACAGCATAATGGTTAGAACAGATATTTTTTCCTTGGCGATCGGGGAATGTGTTCCATGGCTCAGTAGGAATGAGCAGAAGGGCAACAGGACATGTCAATCCGAGGCAGCATCTCTGCCAGGCCACCGGAATGCGAGCCAGGCACTGGGCTTGGGACCATGGGGGCTGGGTGGCAATGCCCACCCTGGCTGCAGAGCACTGGAGAGGTCTGTGGGTCAGGCTGTCTGGGCTTGAATCCAGGTTCCACTGCTCCCTAGCAGTAAGAGCAAATGTCCTCAACTCTCTAAGGCAGTTTCTTCATCTCTAGAATGGGCGTAAGGGGTGAGAGATAATCCAGGTGGTGTTTTAGGGCGATGGTTCTCAAGTTTGGGCACAGACTCACCTGGAGGGCTTGTTGAAACCCAGAGGGCTGATCCCCACCGCAGAGCATCCGATTCAGTAGACTGGGGGTGGGGCCAGGGAATTTGCATTTCTAATAAGTTCCCAGATGATAACATGATGCTGATCGGGGACCGCCTCTGAGAACTGCTGCTGTGGGCACAGTACCTGGCATGTTGCACGGGCTCTAAAACGTCTGCTCTTACTAGATTTCATTCAGTCTTTACCCCGGCTGATGTTCTCTGTCCTGTATGATGCTGAAGCATAGAGGACACGAGAAGACAGGAAGCTGGGAGAGTACTAGGTGGCCCGGACATTGGCAGGACTCCACGGAGACCATGTAAAGGAACAGGCAATATCAGCTCAGTTGTGTCAGGAGGAGGTTCCCATCTGAAGAGCCTTGATGAGCAGTCAAGAGAATAGGCCTTCTCTTGACTTAACTCTGAAAAGATGGGACGGAAAATTCTGTTGGAAGCCATACTTAACGCTGTTCGGCATGTTAACTCTTAATTGCTGGTCAAAATCTCAGGTTTATAACTGACTGCAAACTAAGTCAAAATTAATTTAGCCGAACAGGGAATCCATCCGTTCAGCCAAGGCTAGAGTTGATTTCATACACAGATGAATCCTAGTTTCAAAGGATATATGTCATCGTAGGTCATCAGAATTTGTCTTTCCCCGTCTTTCAGCTCAGATTTCCCCTGCGTTGCCTTAATTTTCAGGCAAATGGCAAGATTGGGTGGACCAGCTCCTGGGTTACACCCTACCAGCTAAGGAGTTTCAGTGGAAAGAATGCCTATTTCTCAAGACTGCCAGTCAAATATGGAGTCACATACTCTTGAAGCAATGCCTGTGGCTAGAGGGATGGATGGTCTCTTCAGACTGGGTCAGACACGCACTCCGGGAAGCAGTCAGTGGAGTCTGCACTTTACAACTTGGGCTGAGATTGGTCTGCCCAGAGGGGTCATGATTCCGTGTCTTTTTGGTGGGGAGAAATGACCCTGAATCTAATTCATCTTGTTCAAACTTAACCTAGACCATCTTTCCACTCTTCTGACATCTGCTAATTTTTCTGATTCTGAAATGACAGTGAGTGGCTCCTGGTACCCCAGCGTAGGATTTATGAACCCTCGTCTTTCATCTCTCCCCTACTCTCTATTGCATCACTAGCTTTTCTGGATCGGACCTCCATAGTGCTTGTCCCACTTCACCCTTCCGCTCTGTGGAAGCACACCCTAGCTCTCACAAGAACTGGTGCAGTGGTCACCTTTAGACTTTTCATCTCTGCTTACTACTCTGCTCCAGCTTGCCCAGCACAAAACTACCAGATTAAAAGTCCTAATTCAAAGCTCATACCATGGTGAGAAGAGCTCTCATTTCATGAGTGTTTATCCTACCTCGGAGACTTCAAATATAGTTTTTCTGATCCTGATATTAACCATTTTCATCATTTAAACCTCAACTTAAACATCATCTTCATTAAGGACCCTTCCCTAAAAAATTCTAAGTCAGGAGTCATCAAATATTTTCTATAAAAAGCCAAATAGTAAATATTTTCAGGGTTGTGGCCACACCATCTATGGCACCACTGTTCAATCTGCCATTGTCCCATAAAGGCAGCCATAGGTCATGTGTAAATGCATGGGAGGGGCTGTGTGCCAATAAAACTTTATCAACGGACACTGAAATTTGAATTTCATGTCATTTTCATGTCATAGAATATTCTTTTAACTTTTTTCAACCATTTAAAAATGCAAATTATTAGTTTATAGACCCTAAAAAAGCTAACAACAACAAAGCAGGTAGATTTAGCCCACGGGCCATAGTTTGCCAGGCCCTGATCTAAAGCCATCCAGCCCTCCCACATCCCTTTCTCATCACCCTGTTTTACATACTTTATTAGATTTACAATGGTCTGATATTATTTATTTGTGCATTCTCTTGTGTCTGGCACTGTGTTAGGCTCCAATGATATAGCAGTAAGCAAAATGGCATTTTCCTTCCCTTCACAGATCTCATAGGAGGAGAAAGAGAGGAAACAAAACCAATTAATAAGCAAGATTATTTCAGATCCCATGAAGGCAATAAACTTCTAAGGGCCTGGGTAGCATTGGTGCTGATTTACTTTGGGTGCTCCAGAAAGATCTCTTTGAGAGGTGACATCTAAGACATGAAGGATTGAGGGAGCCAATTCTGAAATGAATGAGAAAAGGATTTCAACCAGGACAGCAAGTGCAAAGGCCCTGCGGCGAGTAAGAACTGGGAGTGTTGGGGGAAACTGACGGGCCAGTATCGCTGGAACTCTGTTAGCCCAGGGTGAAATAATTTTGAATATTTAGCACAGACCCGCTTATGCAAGCCATGATGAGGAGTTTAGAGTATTCTGAGTTCATTGGTGGGTTTTAAACAGGGGAATGGCACGTTCCAAATATTATTTCTAAGGACAGCTCTGGCTGCTGTGCGCAGAATGGATCACGGATATACATGTGTGTGAATGTGCCTTTCTTTCCTTACCAGGAAGTTCCTGGAAGACCTTAGCCATGGACCCTGCACATATTAAGCCCTCAACAAAAACTTTGTGAAATTAATGTACTAATTAAAACCATTACCATAGCATAACTTTTTCTTGACCCCTTGACAAGCAAGGCTTTTTACAGCCAGGTTCCTGAAGCAGGTGGATTTATATCATAAAATTCAAAAATTACAGCTTATAACATAAAGTGACCTACCATTATGTGGCAAAACAAGCAAATTAATACCAACGGTAATAAATGTCTAGGCACTAATGTGGCTTGAGTATGACATACGTTCCTACCACTTTGAGAGTAAGGATTCAAAATGAGGCTTGAATCACCCAGCACCTTCTAAAAGAAGCACCGGATTTCTAGATCCAACCGCAGTCCATTGATGTATTTTCCATTCTCCCTCGTCATTCAGTCAACAGTATTTTTAAACACATACTCTGTACAGGCACTGGGATCCAAAAATGAGCAGGACAGAGGTCTCTGCCCTTCGTGGAACTTGTGTGCTAGTTGGTAAACAATGGAAGGGACAGCAGCCAATAAACGAAAGCAATCGTTTCGGCACCATGAGTGCTAAGTGTACAGGGCAATGGGACGAGGACCCGGAAGGCTACTTTAGATGGTGGGCAGGGAAGGCCTTTCTGCGAAAGTGACATTGTTGCTGAGGTCTAAAAAATGAGAAGCAACTCATTACCCACTGAGGCAAGGAAGGAGAGCTCCAGGCAGAAGGAACAGCACATGCAAGCTTCCCGAGGTGAGAAAACGCTTGGCGCATTCAAAGCATTTTCTAGCACAGGGGTCCGCAGACTTGTTTGGTCACAGGACCGGATAGTAAATGGTGGACGCTTGGCAGGCCATGCAACATCTGTTGCAAATACTTGACTCTGCTGTTGCAATGCAAAAGCAGCCATAGGTGAGACATGAATGAGGAGGTGTGACTGAGCGCCAGTAATACTTTATTTACAAACACAGGCGGAGGGCCGGATTTGGCCCATGGGCTGCCCTTTGTCAGCCCCTGATCCAATAGGATAGTGTCATCACAGATGGGGGTCCCCGAAGCAGAACCTAACATCAGGATTCCTGGGCAAGTGATTTCTTAAGAACGTGCTCCCAGGAGAAACTAGTACGCGAATAGAGAAGCAGAACAGGGGAGGGGAGAAAGCCAGGCATGGGAGTGAATTCAGACAGGGCCCCAGCCTCAGCCTGTTCCCATGTGGAGTCCTGAGGTGTTTGTTATTCCTATCTGGGGAGTAAGGGCTGGGCTCTGGTACTCCCACCGCAGTCAGTCATTGGCTAAGGGCCGTCCCAGGGGGCACAAGCTCACACTAGGGCACGTGTGGGCAAAGCAGCTCCAGAGCCATGAGCCATCCATGGAAGAGACCTGCGCGTGTATCTGTAGGAAGGAAGAACCCACAGCCACCGGGAGTGGGGCACAAGGTTAGACTATAAGGAATCCAATGGCACCTTCTCAGTGCCCTCTTCAGATGGCTTTCACTGGCCAGGTTCTGACCTATCTCCCACCTTTATGGAAAAAGGCCTGTTTCCCCAAAGGTAAATTTCTAAATGAAGGTATGATTTCTAACTACCTCTCAAAGCTGATGCTAAAATATTTCAAATTCTTTTGTCACAAAACAAGTGTCAAAACAAGAGGTGCCTTTGCCTCTTCGTTTACTGATAAAATAATTAATTTAAGCTGTAACCAAAGCTGTATATATAGCATCCAGGCTTTTGAAAGCAATCAGAGACACAGTTGAACAGCCTGCCATGCAAACCAATGAAGGAGAGGGAACTGGCATTGAATGAGCACCTACTGTGTGCATTTTCTTATCTTTTTCTCATTTAACCCTCACCACAGGCTTTTATTGGAGATATTATTATCCCCATTTTATAGATGAGGAAACTAGGCTTAACTATACGCCCCTTCCGGGCAGAACAGGGGCTGCAAAAATTTTGTAAATGCACAGTTTATATTTACAGACTGGACCTCAGAAAGATTCGTAACCTGCCGAGGGAGACACAGTGACTAAGTGACAGATCTGGGATCTGAGCCCAGTTCTGACACCCCAAACCATACATTCTCTAGTTGCCCCTTTCAGGCTGGAGATTAGGAATAAATACCAGTGGCTGACCCACCACTGCATGCACCGCTCTGCATGTGTGCAGGTGGCATTCCTGGGTGAGGCACGTGATTCGTATCATTTGCTCTCATGGAGGGGCATGGCAGGGACTCATCCCCACTCTCAGATCAGCAGCAGACGCCTGGGGGCCTTTTGTCCTGCTCCCTGGACAAGTCGTTCCCTGGACTCGCGCCGAACAGCCATAGTGATCTCACTCATTCAGTCAATAGGTATTTATTGAGCACTTACTATGTGCCAGGCACCACCGAAGCCCTGAACACACAAACTTTAATAACAATGATAGTTAACACTGAGTGTGCTTGCTACCGGTTTTCTCTCCTTAGGTCCTCTCCAAATCCTTGGTAATATAATAGGTTTCATTGTGGAGCCCTATTTTGTACGGGGGGGGGGGGGGGACAACTGAGCCTTAAAAAGGTTGAGGAAGTGGCCCATTATCATACAGTTAGGAAGCCGCAGAACCGGGATTTGAATGCAAGTTTTCCAGGTCCACCATCACGGCCATGACACTCTGGCCTGAACCTTGAAGAAAATAAGGGCTAAGACTTACTGAAAGCTCACTAGGTCCAAGATGCCCTTTAAACCCTTCATATATGTCAGGTCATATCCTTGCTGCCATCCCACATCCACCAGACGTGTCGCTGAGATCAACCCCATTTTACAGAAGTACCCAAATGTTACAGGAATTAGGTTACTTGACCCTCATCACGCAGCCTTTACTTAGTGGAGTCTGGATTTAAACCCCAGATCTGCTTGATTCTAGGGCCTGGGAAGCAGACTTAGAAATTTTTTAAATTACAAAAAAAGGTGGGGGAAGAAATAAAACAATAATAATGAGTATATATTGAGGGCTTGTCAGGAGCCAAATGCTAGGCTTAACCCTTTTCTTTTTCAGCTTCCATGAGCTTTAGCCCCTGTGAAGTAGGTGATATCTTATGCCCATTTTACAGATGAAGAAACGGAGATGTAGCAAGGGGAAGTCACTCGTGGTCACACAAGGGTGATGTGACGGGGCAAACACTCTATCACAGATCAGTGTAGCTCCCCAACACAGACAGGATTAGCCCAATTGCCATTTAGAGAAGGTTTTGGTGAGCAGCTGCGTGTGACCTGGATTAATGAAGAGCGGATGGGAGGTCATGTTTACCTTCTCCAGACGGAGAAGACGGGGCTTGAGTGTGGAGCGTGGAGTTTGGGGCAAGAGGACATGGTAGTAAGAAAGTGTCTGGCGATCACCTGGGCTGTGTCGAGTTCCTGCCTAAAGGACCTAGCAGAGGCTTTCTTCCTCCTGTTCCTCCTTATTCTTTCTCTTCTTCATTCATAAGAGCTCTGCCACCGCCAACAACGTGAAATGTGTAACTTGAGCTTGTGGAGAATGGAGTGTGTCTGTTAAGTGTTGTTTCTTGGATGTTGGACGACCACCTCCATCTTAGTCACGCGTGCCCATCTTTTTCAATCTAATGAACTCCAACCATCAGTGCAACTTAAGTTCGGCTGTCTGTTCGTGCATAGTTAATATTAAAAATGTACTAACAGTGTGGCTGAGAAATCAAATTATGCACATAAATATGCTGGCATCGCAGAGGCGGCGGCAGAAGCTGAAGTTAGCAACACTGATGCCAGTTCACATTTGCAAATCTCCCGTCAATCTGTCATTAAACATGTTATCAAATGATGATAAGTGTATGCTTCTTGCTTGCATTGGTGAGCCGGTTCCC
The DNA here is from genome assembly GCF_057876585.1 of Rhinolophus sinicus. Classification (NCBI taxonomy): domain Eukaryota; kingdom Metazoa; phylum Chordata; class Mammalia; order Chiroptera; family Rhinolophidae; genus Rhinolophus; species Rhinolophus sinicus. The sequence goes on along the minus strand of NC_142513.1, from coordinate 7,024,450 downwards.
GAGCTTGATGTGCATTAATGGGATAATACACATTAACATAGCTGTGCTTCGATGAACACAAAACATTTTTTAGCTGTCTCAGTTTGTTTCCCCCTGTGGCCCCCAAGTAAGTGTTCTGTGTTATCAGATTGCCCAAAAAAAAAAAAAAATGAAAAAACATATTACTTTTAATTAGCAAATAGTGGTGCTGGTAGTGGGGTTTTTTTTCCCTCTAACCGCCCTACCCCCCAACGATTCCTGTGTGTAGGCAATAAGAGAGAGAGGGAGAGAAAAAGGAGAGAGAGAGGGAGAGAGAGAGAGAGAGAGAGAAGCGCCACTGTCTTCTTTCGGGAAAACGATTAATGTCAGAAACTCAGAGGCTGGCAATTATGCTCTGTCTTAATGCACTGGCCTTTCATCTGGGGCCCTCGCTCTTGACAGGGCTGATCGTTTCAGTTCAGTGATATGAAAGGCAGCAGAGGAAATGATCGGAGACATCCCGGTCCATCAGGAGCGCCAGCGCTGAAAGGTGGTCCTGGCTCTCTACCCTGACACGGCTCAGCAGAGTCACAGGCGAGGGAGACAGATGGTGGCCCCAGGCGTTGCCCAGACGTATGGGTGTCACCGTGCTGACTGAGGAAGATGTAGCTGTGACCGGCTCCCAAACGTGGGAACTGAGAAAATGCATAAGCCCCCACACAGTGAGAAACGCTCCATGAAAAAGCTAAGTCATGACCTTTTCCTTGGTTACTGGGCACCCACTCGGTCCCAAGAACAAACGCCAGTATAGATACGAATTTGGGGCATCGGCATTCAGTTACAAGCTCATTATCCCAATGCTCTAGGATCTCATTGGACTGATTTTTTTATCAAAAAGGAAACAAAATTTAGAAATTCTTGAATGGACCCTCAGACCTTCATAGCCTCAGCACTGAGCCAGTCCAGTATGTGAAAAATGGGGCTGGTGCCCAGTGTCCGTTGGGAAGCATTAGGGTACTTTTCACATGAGATCTGCTAGCACACCTGTGTGACTGCAGTCATTCGTTTATTCAACACAAATGTGTTGGACACCTACTATGTGCAGAGACGACCACAGACTCAGGGTGCCACGTGGACATGACCCCTGCCCTCGTGACGTATCTAGTATTTGGGAAAAACATATTTTTTTAAATCACTACACAGTAATTCGTTGACTTTATTGTGAAGCGTGAGTGGAGGTGTGTGGGGCATCGTGGTTGCAGCATTCACTTCTTTACCACTAATAACGCCCAAAGGTTATTGTGTTTGGCCTTCCTGGATTCTTGTTTACATGTGTTTTAAAATTAACATTGACTTCTTGCCATTTGCGTTTGCTACTAAGTGGGGTGAGCAGCTTATTAATGATTAGAATTATTGTTGCTGTTATGAACGCGCTAATTAAAAGAAAATTCTGTCACACGGGCTTTGTGAGGCAAGCACGAAACTTTACAGTTAGAGATGTCGGAACATCAGAATGGGAAGTGCGGAGAGGAACGTGTGAAATAACAAAAAAGGCAGCGTTCAGGACGAGGGGAAGGGTTCTCAAGGTTCCTACCATCCTCTGTTGGAAAGTACTTTTCAGGGCATTCCCCTACTCGCAACGTGAAGAAAATCCCCTTGTTTTCTGAATGGACGTGTCACGTTTGCGTTTTGTGGGTCCCAGGGTGGACCTAGCCAGCTTCTCTCAGACTCGTGCCCTGAGGACTCTTGTCCTCCACACGTCCCTTCAGATAGGTAACACCTCTGAATGAGTGGTCACGTGCCAGACCCTCGGCTGGGCACTGAGGATGCGAACGAGACCATACACCGTCCCTCCCTCGAGGGGGCCCGTGACATAGGGGGCAAAAAGAAGCAAATGCACAATTCCAGGGCCTGGGTGTGAGTGCCCAGACACTCGCCGAGGGCCACTCAGCCTTGTCGGAAGCAAGAACAAATGATGTCTTTACATCATGAATGAGCTTTTATTTAGCACACTCAATCTACTGAACTTTGTCAAAGAGACCAAAATAGATATAATCGTGAGAAGAGCATATATACTTATTGAAAAAGTAGATGGCACTTCTCTAGTTGTTCGTGTTAACTGTCTATTCTCGAATTATCTATTCTCTTCCCGGTCCTTCCCACTTGACCTTGAGTTCCCCCAGCTCAGACACTATGTTTATCAGAACACTACTCTGTCTCACAATGGTGGGCATTTACATGTGCGTTGACGTATTTTCCAAGAATTATAGTTCAGGATTGGAGATGAAAGTGTGAGAGCAATGCGTGTACAATACACAGAGCATGCGTTCCTTAAGAGTAGTCATGGGTTCAGAAGAATGAAACTGAACCCAGGGCCTCTCCTAGAGTGAGCAGCTATTACTTACTTGTTGAGTATCCCCAGGAGAGAAAGTATTGTTTAAAGAGAAAGTATTGTCTAAAAGGTTAGTGAACTTGCTTCCAGGCTAAGATTGGCAAGAAGGTTGGGAAATGCTACTGAGTGACGGTACCAGGTGGTAGCAGGGATTTCTTTCCCTTCTAAAATGATTTCTAGGTGCTAATGTCACTTTGACAACAAATTCAATTCACGGTAGATGAAAGTAGACATCACATTTTAGTCAATATTTTTCTTATTTGACCTGAATTATTCCACTTGAAATTTTAAAACTCTTAATGACTTCCAGCTATTTTTTCCTGCATGAGTTTTTCGAAATGGAGAACCTTTATATATTATGAAAAGATATTTCAAATCTTCTCCTTTCGTTGGTTAAAGCAGTTTTTAATCTGAAGTTCAAGCTCACTTCTTTCTGGTCATCATAAAATTCTCCTCAGCCATTACCAGGAAGCTGCCCACAGGAAACACTTGTGTCTTAAACATGTTATAAAAAGCTGGCTTTAGACAGATTTGTGATTTTTCCTAATGTCAAAAGCAAGTTACTGGGCAATAAGTTTTGGACTTATGTTGATGTTAAGATTTCTGTTACTAGAAACCTCATTTGCTTCTATCCATGTTTTTTGTTTTTCCCAAAGTCTTGGAGAATGAGTAGTCTTGGTGTGTCATCAACAGTGACCAATATGCACATCATTTGTTCATTCGACAGAATTATTATGTGCCTTCTATTGCCAGACACGGTAGCAGGTGGGGACTTCAGCACTGAACGGAATAGACAATGTCCCCACTTGCAAGGAGTTGACATTCTAGTGGGGGAAGACAGATTGTAAACCAATAATGGTGTGACACCGTCATCCCCTGTTGCCCACGGTCTTGCTCTCTGGGGTTTCAGCTGCCCACAGTCAGCTCTGGTCTGAAAATACTAAATTTCCTCAAACATCAGTACATCAGTGCTGTCTGCTCCTGACACCCAAACGTCAGCATCCTCCTGGCTCCCTCCTGGATCTGGTGATCCGGGAGCACTGAGACCCATGGTTCCCTTTCCGATATATTGTCAGAAGGTCCAGAGCAGCCTAATGCTACGTCACACTGCCTACATTCACTTCTCATCTCACATCACAAGAAGAAGAAGGGCGAGTACAGGAGAGTAAGATATTTTGCGAGAGAAAGCGAAACCACATTCACATAACTTTTATTACAGTATATTGTTATAAGTGTTCTGTTTCATTACCAGTTATTGTTGATAATCTCTCCCTGTGCCTAATTTATAAATTCAACTTGATCATAGATAGGTATGTGTAGGAAAAATACACAGCGTGTATAGGGTACTAGGCTTGGTTTAGGGCATCCAGGCAGGGTGTTGGAATGTATCCCCGTGGATAAGGAAGGGCTACTGTATGTCACCTGCTGATAAACGATAAGAAAAGGAAAGGGAGAACAAGAGGAAGGCAGGCTATTTTAGACAGATTGTTTAGAGAAGGCTTTCTGAGGAAGGGACATCTGAGCTGAGACCTGAATAAATTAAAGACGGAAGCCATACAGATATCAGGGGAGTCAGAGCAAGTCAGTGTCTGATAAACATCACAACTAGACAAGTTATAAGAGGAATAATATGATCAAAGAATCATCGAAATTGAAGTGATTAAAAAGTTTGCAATGAGTGACAAAGACCGTTAATTACAACCAGGGAACCAAAAGATGATGAAATCTGTGCATTTTCTACATTGCTATTTTTCAATTACAACTTTCATTTGTAGCTTCCAAAAATTACCCAAGGAGTTACAATTCCCCTCAGAGTGAGGTGCAGCATTTTTTAATTTTAAGTATTGTTGCCAATGATGAAAAATCAGAGAGATTTACTTAAAAATCCAGATTTTCAACTTCTCTTTAAAAATTGGAAAAATTGTCAATGGTGGTCCCACATTCCCATACGGACGTAGTAGCAGCAAAGGAACATTATGACCCCCTTCAGACAGGAGATGCTTTCTTCATTTGACTCCAGTCCCTACCTTTTCTTACTGCCTTACACCAACCCATGTCATTCACTTTTTTAAAAAATAAATTTTATTGGGGAATATTGGGGGACAGTGTGTTTCTCCAGGGCCCATCAGCTCCAAGTCGTCCTTCAATCTAGTTGTGGTTGGCGCAGCTCAGTTCCAAGTCCAGTTGCTGTTTTTCAATCTTTGCAGGGGGCGCAGCCCAACATCTCATGCAGGAATTGAACCGGCAACCTTGTTGTTGAGAGCTCGCGCTCTAACCAACTGGGCCATCCAGCCTCCCCTCACTTATATTTTTTGCTTAGCTTTTATAAGCCTTTAAGTTTATGACCATAATTTTATAGGCTTATACTCTTTACACTTAACTCTTCATTATTCCAACATTAGCTTACATCTATCACTAAATTAAAAAGTCCTCTAAATCAAGAGCTAAACTATTTGTTTATTTCACAATAATTTATAAAACGTCTAGTTGTGAAATGTAATGTGCTAGAAAACAGGTTCAGAGTCAAAAGACACAGACCCTCTTCCTGTGGAGTTCACTGTTCATTGGAGAATAAAAATATAATAATATACTTTATATTTTTAAAGTGCTTTTAACACTCAGAGAGTGCTCTGAGCTCTGTTACCTCATTTGGTCTCCAGCAATCTAGATGAGAGGAAACACTTGTCTTACTGGTTTTATTACCGGTATGTGCCGAAAGAGAGGTACAGAGAAGTGAATGGATGTGCCCAAGATAACCCCGGCACCAGTGTCAAAACCAAGACTTGAACGCTCTCAAAAGGTTCTGTCGTGCTGATTGTTATCTCCAAATTGCTGATTTTTATCCGATTTTATCTGCCACATGGTTTTGTAAACAAAGTTTTATTGGCACACAGCCATGTCATTTGTTTACATATTATCTATGGCTGCTTTCCTGCTATAACAGCAGTGTTGAGTGATTGTGACAGACTGTGTGGCCCACAAAACCTAAGATAGTCCCTATCTGGCCCTTTAGAGAAAAAGTTTGCCAACCCTTGCCCTGTGTGGTGGAAGCTTGGCGGGGGACGGGGTGGGAGAAAGCTAATTGCCACGTTCCCTGAAGAACTTGAAAACTGAAGGAAGGGTTAGCAATCCACGGTGAGAGAAGCTGACCAGACCCTAAACACACCAGTCAGAAACATGAAGAGGAAAACCGGGGGTTCAGTCAGAATTCTCAGAGTAGTTTGTACCTTAAACCTCTGCACTGGCAATGAGGGGGTTTTTGTCTGTGAACGTGGAGCATTTCAGGATTCAGGAGCAAAGCCATCATGATGGCCTCTCCAGTCTCTCAGGAAGTCTTGCTGATGGCCGCCTGAATCCCACCCCCGGACCAGTACATACACGTTCACCACTTTCTGACTATACTTTGCTTTCCCAACTGTATGTGTATTAATAGTAGCTTCATTACCCAGAACAGTGGCTGAGGGTTTGCATTATGTCAGCTTCCACAGCAGTAGCTCATTACATTTCTTCAACAACCCATTGTCATCATTTTCAGACTCAGACTGAGTCTTAGAGAATTCAAATAACTTGGCCACGGTCACACCCCTAGTAAGTGGCATCCTTATTTGTCCCCTCATGGACATGGAGTCAGGGACACCTTTGGTTCGTGACTCATTCGTATCCTTGGTCCATTCACAGTCAATTAGGCAGGTAGGCAGTTTTGATGATGTAAGAATCCCACTGAAAACAAGAGCAGAGACAAAGCTCATGCCCTTTAGCACAGGTCGTATGAGTATTTTTCATCCTTGTGGCATTTCTATTCTTTTTCTATGTAAATTAATAAATGAGAATTCCAGTGTAGACTTTGGACTCCCCACCTTGCGGAAAACGGGGGGCTGACCAATCTTGGATACTGATCAGAGTGAGTGGACGTTACTGAGACGTGTGAAGGGAAGAGTCTGGAAACAGCCTGCCTGGTTCTGCATCCTGCTGTGCCACGTACCTTGCATGGGCCCAGGGGTGTTTAGTAAACGTCTAACAGCCAACTGTTAGGGAAACCAAGCCCTGACTTGTAGCGTTGATAGATTTCTGTAGTGTAAGTACACACACAGTGGGCTCTCGTGAGCTCCTGTGAGCTGGGGTGCGCTGGCTCTTGCACACTCAGTGTGCTGGCAGGTCACTTACTCTCTCTAGCCTCCCGAGACGGGGCAAAGGCAGCACCTCTCTCAAAGGTTCGTAGAAGGGTTTGTGACAAAATGTGGTAAAGCAGTGAGTGGTATGTCCAGCACTGTGTGAATTTCCCCAGAACGTCATTATTACTGGCTGGGTTTCTGTTACACAGCACCCTAAGGCCTTGTGCCTCGAGTTCATTACCATAAACATAGTAATAAAATACTTCCCTGCCTCTTTCACATGATTATTGTAAAGATCGAGTGAAATAATCCACATCGACTGCTTTGCAAAGTTATAACCTTATTTTCTAAAAAAAAAAAGAAAAGAAAAGAAAGAAAGAAAAAAAAGAACAAAAGTATTAAAATCAAGTCAAAACCCAGAGAATGAACTTTTCTGGGCAAAGGTTACAGAACTGAGTCATCCTTGTTAGTTCTTCTGTCACCATTTTTTCCTGAGCTTTCAGGTTCTCCTCAGTCCCTGATATTAGTTCCCTTTTAGAAGCTGTTTCATTGAGAGGAGTCTGGAAAGACACCAGCTCGGTAAAAATTCAGAGGCCCTTCCTGACGTTCTGAGCATCTTTTTGGCTCAAGTCTTTGATCTTTCACCCCTCAATCCTCCTAGCCTTTTTTTTTGTGAGGCATCTTCAATTACCCCTGTTTTTAGTTCTTATTTCTCCTCTTTCCCTTTGAAAAGCAGCGTTTCCATCACGTCGTAAAGGTGAAGGCAGCATAAAACCTTCCTTCCTTCAGCAACGCTACATGGGTGGCATGAAGACACCAGTCCTCTCGTTGCTTGAGGCTCCAAATGGGCGTTCTCTTAGAGTCGCTAGATTCTTTGCTCTGCCCTGCCTGTGATCTTCGAATATGCAAGACTGAAGAACGGTCATCTTAGCATTTCCGTTCAGCACATTCTGCTTAGTCATTGCGTTTTGGTTTTGTCCGCATATCCTCCATTTGCAAATAGACAGGCTTGACTGATGCTTCGCCAACCCAAATCCATAAGTTGACCCTGATGCTCACAGGTCATTTGCATTCATAGGCCATAACCAGGCCTCTCGGTTGTAGGCTGGCACAGTGGTTACGGGCGTGTGTTCTGCCGTTCAAACCCAGCAGTTCAAATCTTGACCTTGCAACTTGCTAAATGTGAATTCTGGGAAAACTGCCTACGCTCTCTGTATCTGTTTTTCCTGTAAAAACATGGATAATAATCATACCTACCTCAAGGGGTACTTAAGAAAGTTGAATGAGTTCATACATATATAAACAGTTTAGAATATGTACCAGCTAACACTAAAAAAAATAAAATGTTAGCTATTATCATCGTAAAACTGGGTTTCTTTAATTTCACTCAAGTGGAATTCATACTTTTTGACACATCTGCAGACCCCTTGTGCTGTTATGTATCATTCGTACTTTTATTAAAGAGGAAGTTTAATTAATCACTAGCCTCAATGGAAAACCAATGTCACTTAACAATAAAGGGAGCTAATGGCAAAAGATAGATGATAGATAGATAGATAGATAGATAGATAGATAGATAGATAGATAGATAGATAGATGACAGACAGAGGGGCAGACACATAGGTAAAGTGATAACTAAACAATGTTTTACCGTCTGGCTATACCCTGATGCCTGCCTGAGTCTTGAATTTGTGGTCTGCTCTCTTTGTTGAGACAGAGGTTAGGAAGTGTTAATGAGGTTAAATCCTTGAACTTGAGACTTGAACTGAGACTTTCTTCTTGAGGGTTAAAAGAAAATTTGAAACAAAGCCACCCTTCAGTCTATAGTTCTCTTTTCTGTTACCACCTCGATGTACCTCCTAGAGGCTTCTCACCTACACCGTGATGTGTACCCCACACCTCGGCTGAGATGGGGTTGATGGATTCATTACCACCCAGTTCTGTGATGCCTGCAAAAAGCCCTGAGTACTTTGATGGATATTATTCTTCAGGACTGTTTCTCTTCTCAAGCTAGTGCTCATTATCCAGATGTCCCTGCTCCAAATTTTTACAAAATGGTATGCTTTCATTATAAGTTGTTCAGATCTAGGTCTGGGCTCATGTCTCCTGTGAAGTCCAGAGATTGATGTCTCACTGAGGAATTTGAAATTTGCTCTGGGCTTCCCCCTGCTGAGCAGCCCACCTCCTGACTCAAGGAAAAGGTCAGTCGTCCGTGGATATTAGCAAAAGACTGATCGTGTAGTTTACTTGCTGTAAAGTTTTATTATTAAAAGAGTACAACCTAGCCTATAACATGGTCACCCAACATGCAACGTGCCCATAGTTCCCAATGTTTAAGAATTAAACAGCTTCTAATTAAGCACTGCCTTGTTATCTCCCACATTGATCAGTATACCGAGATGGGGGAAAGTGCTGTTTAAAACAGTTGGGCCAGCTGTCTGGCACTTCCCAGGATGTCTCATCTCCAGTTCTTCCCCTCCCACACCCTCTGTCTTTTTCTGAAAACACAGACTCTGGAATATCTTTGCCCCTTATCGTAACTTGAGTTTGTTCTGTTCTTCCTTGGTCTAAGGTCAAAGCCATCTTCCTAAAAACTGCTTTATGTTCTTGGTCCAAGGTTAAGGTTAGAGTGATATAAACCCAGAAATGCAGCTCTTATCTTTTCCTTGTTCAAAGCAATTGAAAGTTTTGCATAGTCACTCAAATTTCTCATACAATCTTTGGATATTTTCCCCAAGGAAAGGCACTGAGATGAAACCAAGTTTGGGGATCTCTGCAGGTCCAGGGACCCCCACCACAAAATAGACTTCAGAGTCTGTATATTATGCAGACGAGATAAATGAAGCACAAAGAGGGACATGATTTGCACAAAGCAAATCCAGGGTCTTCGATTCCCAACCCATTTGCCCCAGACAACTCCAAGACACAGAAGGGCACATGACGTTTACTTCCCCCCATAACCCCCTGTCCCAATGCTCCTGATGAGTTGGCTACACTGGCAGTTTAGGTCACCTTAACTCAAGAGTTAACGTGTTCTTATCAACGCTTCCCACTACAATAGACTGTCACGTATTTTACGTAAAAGCAAGAGGAATGATGCCAGGAAATAAGTTAGCTCTTAATAGTAAAGCCTCAAATTCAGAAGCATTAGGGGGAATTAATCCAGTGAGAGAAACCGTAGAGTCCTGATATTTCTAATCAATCCACCATTGTGTTACTTGGGTGAGTCATTGGCAAGGGGTAGCAGTTGGAATAACTCAGTTTAAATCTAGGCGCCATCACTGATTAACTGTGTGACCTTGACCAAGACGACTTGTCCAAGCCCCAGTTTACTCGCCTGTCAAATGGAGACAGTATCTACTTCCCAAGGCTGTTGTGAGGATTAAATGTTATAATTAGATCCATGCCTGACATGCTGAAAACACTAAATAAATGTTGTCTGTAATTATCATGTGACCTCTTTGAACAACCCACAATCTTGGATTGTCTACTATAGAATTTCTTGGCCTCCTGCATATATCAAAGGATTGGCTATGAAATTACACAAACTCCAGAAGCTAATTGTTGTTCTCTCCTTTCTAGGCAGGCAAGCAGGAGAAATAATGGAGCCATAAAGGGGCTTCTTAAATGGATGGGGCCGGGACCGGGGCTGTTTCTCCCACCTCTCCCTCAGAGGTGTCCTTCACAACCCAAAGCTGTAACCTCTAATTAAAAGAGCATTCATACATTCATTTAGACAAATATTTATTGAGAACCACCATATGCCAGGTACTCTGCTGCACATGGGGACATCAGTACTGAACAAGATAAGCTCTCACAGCTCTTATATTCTAGAGGAAAGGGCAGACAACCAACAAATAAACAAAAACACACAAGATCATTTCTAGAGTGGTGCTATGAGGGGTGTTGGTGTGACGCTGGGTAGAGAATGTAAGTCGCGTGTTTTGGGGGGTGAATCAAGTGGGTCGGCTGTTTTGATGGGTTCATCAGGAAGCCCGGTCTGAAGAGGTGACCTTTTCCTGAGACACAAATAATGAGAAAGAACTGGCTTTGGAGAGCTGGGGGAAGAACTTTCCAGGCAAAGGCAAAAGGAAGTCTCTGATACAAGAAAGGGTCTGCCTTGTTTGAGAAACAGAGAATGGGCCTAGCGTTGAGGCAGAATGAGGTTAGAGAGCTGGGCAGAGGCCTGAGGGCAGAGAATCGGATGGGCTATCAATAGGAAAGCACCAAGGCGTCACTGGAGAGGTCTGAGCCCAGGAATGATGGCATCTGGTCTACCCTTGGAAAGACTACATCAAGATGCTGCCAGAGTAAGGAGAACAATAGTAAAGAACAGCTTAGCATCTAGTCTCTTGTTTTGTTTTTAAGCCAAATAAGTCCTTCAAAAGGACTGGTCACAAATTACTTGCAACACACCTGATAACTGTCCAAAACTGACTTTTGTCTCATTCTTGAGATTTGCTGTAATAAAGCAAAAGTGCCTCTGTCAAGATGTGAGCCTGTCTATCCCAAAGGATATGTGGGCGTCATTGTTTGGCTTGTAGATAGACTCCAAGAGTCTCCCAACACCTGTGAATTGCACAATCCCTCAAGTCAGTGGTGATAGCGTCCCACGGTGGGCAGGGAAGCTTGGAGCCTGCGAATCAGCTTATTCCTGGGCAAACCCCCAACTTAAGAGATGACGGATAGCTAACTATCCCCCATCTGTTCCATTAAAGAGATAAGCTGCACCCTGTTTTACGACAGAACTGGAATGTTTGAACACAACTTGGAATAGTCACACTAACAAGGTCAAGTAAAAATTGAGGAAGCTCGTCCGATAATTAATCAGATAACTCAAATCCCATCCCCGCAATTTTATATAAAATAACTTGAACTGCTCTTTTCCCCTTAAATTATAATGACTCATCAGCTCACCACATAATGTGATGAGTCCCACATAATTATAATAAATCCCATATCAAAATATATTCCACGTAACTATTATGAATCTGATGCCTTTCAAAAACATATTTTGTTATAAAACAGGCTAATGGGTTTTCCCTTTATTTTGTTCATTTAAAAATGTGTACTATTTTAAATTTTTATCCTATGCATAACTGCTCTAATTTTTTTGTCATTTTGTTAATGTCATCTTTTTTGTTTGTTTTTCATTCTAAGTTGAATTAATTATTCTGCACCCCACCCCAACGCAATTTTGCTTTCTTAAGCTTTCCAATTGCTAAATAATTCGTCAATATGGTTTCATTATATGCACGAAGCCCAACAGAGAAACAGACATTGGCTCTCAACACTAAAATTTGAATTTTGGCCTCATGTCCTCATATGCTAGAAAACATCTAAGAATTTAATTAGGTGACTATAATTTGGGACTTTTTACTTGGACAATTCATTTTCCACCATAATTCCCAGATTCCAGAGGACACCGACTTCTAAACATTATACAGAATTCATCAGAGGATGACACATTGCCCAATGTGATTGCATATTTCTATTCTTGAAAACTTAAAAAGTAAAATGAAATAAAATTAAGAGAAACAAAAAAAAAGAAAGAAAATGCACATACGTTTTCCTCTCTAGGGTTTATCTTCTTTATTTCCCCCGTGCTGTTCAGCTCATTTCCTGCCAGGGACGCATTGCTGTAACCAAGCCATTACACAAAGACATGCCAGAGACACTTGCAAATAAAGTGTTTATTTCTCTCAACAACAGAGCGGGCAATTTTCTGATTTTCGTTAAGTGCAGCCCCCAGCAAACCCTCAACTACCTGTTTTAGTCACTTCCCACAGGCTTTCACATTTTGGTAGATTCTGTGGCATTGTTTCGTGTAATGATCTTTGGGTGGGGGCGGGGGGAGAGCACAGCAAATGTCAAACCTCAGGATGTATTCAAGAGGCCTTCAAGTCAGTACCAATTCGGGATCTGCAAAATCACTAAAGCACTTACATCCCAGTGTATGCCTTTTAAGGTCAGAAGTATCATAAAATCGCTCAGGACATCTTGTTCTGTTCAAGTTCCTTTTCATTTTCCCATCCTAATGGCAGTTGCTCAAACTTCTTGAGAAAGGCAGTGTTTGATACTCACCTGGAAGAGATTTTCTTGACAAAAGATTTGAAGTGTTTGTGTTTTTCTTTTCGTCTTCCTCTCTCTCTCTCTCTCTCTCTCTCTCTCTCTCTCTCTCTCTCTCTCCCCGCCCCCTCTCTCGCTCTCTCTTTTTCTTGATCTGAAACTTAATATTTTTGATCTTTAACACTTACGGCACAATAAGCTGTTTCCCCTCATCTTCTTTTTCTTTTAAAATGATTGGCATCTGCCTGTGTCGGCATCGTTTTTGGTGAGTAAGCGAAGACAGACAGCCTCAGATCAGCTCAACACATCAGTCAATGTCATTAGTTGGTCAAACATTCCAATTTCAAGTTCGTTTCTGAGAGTCTAACTGCTGAAACCATAGAGCTTCAGCTAGACCTCTGGGGGGATTTGGAGGAAAGCAAGGAGGAGAGACTTGGTCAGGATTGGCCATTTGTCTCCCTTTTTGTCCCCAGGGAAGGTATAGTGTATTTGTTTTCATGGATGAAATAACTCTGAGGCTAGAAGGAACTGTAGACAGTGATTTCTAAAAGAAAAAGAAATAAATATTGGAAACAATGTGAAGTAGCTGAAAAAACCTGCACTTGGAAATCAACAAGACCAAAGTTCAAATTTCGTCTTTCTCTCGATGACTGTGTGACGTTAGGCGGGCCACTTACCCTCTCCGAGTCTTATTTTTTTCAACTGCAAAATGAAAATTAAAACATACCTACCCTACTGGTTTGCCAGGAAAATTAAATATTTGGTAATGATATTCTCAGGGTGTGGTAAATCTCAACAAATGTTACTCTCTGCCCATCTTCCAAATGCAGTTAAGTCTTCAATATTTATTCATATAGAACACCTCAACCAGGTGCCCACAGAAACAAGACGGCAAAAGGAAAAGCTGTGCCACCTAAGAAACAACAGACAAGCGTTTGCAAAAAAGCTACGCTCTGTGCAGTGGGTGCCCCTTCCCTTTTTATCGTTACTTAGTTGCTAGGCAACTTTAATCTCGTCATTCCCTAAAAGCACAGTGCCACTTTCAACCCTCAACTTTCAGATTTTTTAAAAAGGAACCTTCTATTAGGAGAAAATTCACAGTTGTGGCAGTGCCATTTGAGGGAAGAAAATATATATTTTAAAAGGCACCCCAGCCAGCACGAATACATCTCTCATTTAGCACTCGGAGATGAGAATATCATAATATTTAAATCAGTTGTGAGAAGTTTCCTTGAAAAGGAAAAGGGGGAAAAATCCACTAGTTGAATACCCAGGGAGGCCACGGGGAGTTCAGTTACCATAGAGATTTAGCGCTGGCAAATGGGGTTGGGGAGCAGATTGGTGTCTGTTAATTTTTTTATATTTGTAACTTATGTGTGTTGGCTCATTCTCCATGCCAGTTTAGATTCTCCTGTTTACCTGCCATTCTGCATGATGTGAGTGATGAATGACAGTGCCAGGTTTCAGCCATTTCTTTAATTTGTAAACATTAGTGAGTGTCTGAAGGACAGCAGAGAGCTCAAGGAGATATCCCCACACATGGGTTTTGTCTGACAAAGCTTTGGGGAAAATTGTTTGGGAATTGCTAGGAAGACAAGCCTTGCAAAATTCTCTATGAAAACCCAGAAATCGTTCAGAGATCCATTTTGGTCTTACAATTCTGGTTTCCTGGAACCTTTTGAATGACTCGTTATTAATCTTTGGTGAATGCAAAAAAAAAAAAAAACATGAGATGGAATTCTTTCTGTCTTATCCTATCACCCTGTGGCAAACACGGGCCTTGAAAATAAATTATCTTTGTTGCCTAAACTGCTCAGTAACTGTCTTTCCAACAGCACATGGTACCTCTCTGGGAAAGTGGATATTCACGTTGTTTCTCAGCCCTCTTCACACTTCTCTCGGATTAAGCCACAGGAAAACGTCAGTCCCTCTGACAATTAAATGGAGACAGATCCATGTTCTCGAGGAAGAAGTAAGGAGATTAATACTTTATAGATACCATCCTTTCGTCTCAGTGAGCCGTAGACTAAGAAAGGCAAGTCTCAGAGATGGGCTTCAGTGGATGTCAACTAATAAATACTCATTTCCATAAAATTTAAATGAACCCAGTAAAATCTACCTCTTGCTGTGCAAGAACCCTATCTCATTACTCTAAATAGCAGCGATGTAATTATTGGAAACCACACCCTCTGTGAGGAGAAGGCTGGTAGTGAAATCAGAGCTAATTCCCACGCTCCTGGCCATGGCCACGGTGACAATAAGTAGCTGGGCCTCTCCAAGTGCTTTCTGCTCTAGGCCGTCTCCCCTTTCAACCACGTGTACCTTATAAAATAATCATTCTCAAATGTGGGGCTGCATTTTGATGAGCCCAAAGGTGTAGCAAAGGTTTCTTTTCCTTTCAGCATACATAGGCAACAGCCCAAATGCCTACAAACTACATGCACTGTTTAAGAACATTCTAAACTTTAGACACCACGCTGAGACGGATTGATTTACCACTTTGCATTTTAAATGACCTTAAGCAATGATGAGGTTTGTCTTGTTGAAACTTAATTAGAGAAGCCTTTTTCTTTTTCTCAGTAGACAAATATTTCCTTTAAAACACATCTTTTTATTTGAAAAAGGCTTCATTTGATTTTAGGCAAAATTGGAAAGCTATTCTATGTTTTCATCTTCAACAGTGAAACTGGAAAACGGTTGAAACAAATACGGAGGCAAACTCTTTCTCTGTGAAGACTGAGTCGTGTCTCAGACAGCTGTTACGTAACGTTGCCGGTGGATTGACATTTTCCCAGTCATTTGATATATGCTCAGACTCCCATACCATCTTGAAATCCAGAACCCTCTTAAAATTTCTGTGAGAGTCCCAGACACTTTACTTCGTTTAGTCACTTCTGACTCTGATAGGGAGGCAATATGGGGTCATAGAGATCCTGGAAGGAAACTGCCCAGAATTAACTATTGTGTCACCTTGTGCCTCAGTTTCCCCACCTATGAAATAGGGGGAAATAATAGGTCCTACTTTATAGGAGTGTTGTGAGGATTAAACGTTTCCTCTGAGTTGACCCAAGGTGGGCACGGCTCTTCCTCCTGAATTATTAACCACCCCCAAACCCTACACAACTCAAACAGCACATCCTGTAGTAAGGTTACATCTGAGTTGGAGATGATAAGAGCAACTAATTTAATAGTTTTAGGGTTCCCTACGATTATAATACAGATTGTACCATAATAATATCCTCCTTGTAGCACGTATACCGTGTTTCCCCAAAAATGAGACCTAGCCAGACAATCAGCTCTTATGAGTCTTTTGGAGCAAAAATTAATATAAGACCCAGTCTTATTTTACTATAATATAAGACCAGGTATTTAATATAATATAATATAATATATATAATATAATATAATGTAATATAATACCAGGTCTTACATTAATTTTTCCTCCAAAAGACGCATTAGAGCTGATGGTCCGGCCAGGTCTCATTTTCGGGGAAACACAGTAACTTTATAGTATGACTGAGAAGTCCCTCTAACCTACCATGTTGCTTGTTTCTCTTCCTCATCAGCTCACTGCCCCCATGGAGAAGCAAAACCAAACAAAAAATTTTCCCTCTTACTTATTCAGACCTATAAAATGTTTCGCCCCACACCGAGACTCAGCCCTCAACTGATTTTACACAGCAAAGATCTGTTAATGAACTTTTTGAAATGCTGACAACACCTCCAGGATCTCACTCGTTTCTGCTCCCCATCAATCTGGGTGAGAAAAAAGGAGTGGATGGAGCTATGTAAATCATGCTACCCTAACAGAAGGCCACAGTCTGTTCTAGTTTTAAATAACCGCTTTGTTTTTCTTCCTTTCCCGGGACAATGGTCATTTAGCTTGCTGGGCAGAGAAGTGCCTGCGCTGGGACGGTCTGAGCTGACCCAGACAGAAGGCAATGACAAGACATGTGAGAAAAGCTCCTTCTCACATTTCAGGCAGTCACGAGTTCTCTCGGTCCCTGCTCCCACACTTCCTGCTCTGGTTTTAAGTTGGCCAGGAGGGGATGCCTTGACGCTCTCACCTTGAACGTGTTTGTATGTCAGGATCTGGCTCCTCGCTGGGCATCACACAAGCAGAGAAGAGAGGACCCAGCCCTCCTGGGTCTTCAACGGCAAGTGCTGCTTTTTCCTCACCTTACCATAGGCAGCCACTCCAGAGGCTTGAGGGTCAAGCATTACAGTCTCTGGTTCTCGTGGCCTTCCCCTCAGGCTTGTCCCCACAGTCCTAGGGTCACTCTTGCTTGGTGAGCATCACAGCTGCGTGCAAGACAAGAGTCTGGGAAGGGGCACCAGCGAACTCACCTGTGCTTTTTGCCAGAAAAGCAGACCCTTTCTTGGATGGCCCTTACCCCCTTGGAAGAATTGCATTCCCATCTTATTTGCCAGAGAGTGTATTCAGCCCCACATAGACGAAGGTGAGGCTGAGCAAACAAGCGTTTCGCGCTCTCAGCCGCTACAGTAGAGGGAGCAAAGAAAGGGTGGGAGTGGTGGGGCTGGTAATGACTCTGGAATTAGCTCTCCAATTGGATCAACCACATGAGAGGAAGATAGATCTGAGATTTATAGATTTGAAGTGTCTGATTTCTTGCTGTTGAATCTCTCTGCTTATCAGCTTGCACAATGCCAAGAGTATGCATGAAGCCTTAGGGAGGAAAAAAAAAATCAGTTAAATATTTAGATGATTTGCCAACATGGGAAACTTGCCGTTGGCAGTAAAGATTTATTAAGCAGGCTACAAAACAAGATGTCATTAAACGGTTTGAAAGCGCGCCCTCGTAATTAGGGAAGACGAAGTTCTCTAATTTGGGTAATGAAATCTGTGGCTCAGATGAGCATTCATTTTATTCATATGTATTGTGTGCCTACTGTGCGCCAGACACTGCATAGGCTGACCCCATGCAATAGAACAAAACAGTGTCCCTTCTGCCACAACTACTGGTCCTAATAGCTGTCATTTGTTGAATTCTAATACTATGGCAAGCAGTGTGCTAAGCATTTTCTATAACGATGGTTTGTCCTCACAACCCCAAGATGTAGGCTTCACGGCCCTCAACTCGTACATGAAGGGAGCCAACCATCTCAGTTTAGCTGGGACTAGGTGTTTCCCAGGACACAGGACTTGCAGTGCTGAACCACAGAGGCCCAGGCACACCTACTAAGAGGAAAGGGAGGCTGATGGTGGTTAAATGACCTCTCCAAGGTCACACCACGAGCACATGGCTTTGCTAGCATCCAGTCCCAATGCCGTCTGTCTGTTGCCATGCCCCTGGCCCTCCCAGTCTACAGCCCAAGTCCTAAATCTCTTCTTGAACCCAGAACTCCTACGACCTTCCCTTCCCTGCCTCTCCCATCCTTTCTTATGCTTCTCCTTTCGGGACCAAACACAAAAGAGCGAACCATCACCCTTTTCGAGCAATAGAACTATGCAGAAAAAGCCTCCTACCCCCGCAGTGGATGAACCTGGGTGGTCTTTTAGGGGCCAGCACCAGTGAGTGATGGCAGCTCTCTTTTGACCCTGCACACAGAGGGCTGAAGGTTCCCCGTGCCCTCTTCTCCAGGCCATTAGCATTTAATTGCCCACAGACTGTTTCTGAGCCCTGGCTGCACCTCAGAGTCACCAGGGGAGCTTTCTCCAGCGCGCTGAAGCCAAGACCATTTAAAGCAAACTCTCTAAGAGAAGGCCTAGATGTAGGAATGTTCCACTTTTTAAAAAATTGAGTTTAGCTTATCTACACGAAAGTGCATAAATATCAAGTGTACAAAAAATATATATACCAAGTGTAAGGTTCAATAGATTTTCCATATATTCACACTCATGTAACCACACCCCCCAGATCAAAACATGGACCATTTCCAGCCGCCCGCCGCCAGGAGACCCCCTTATGGGTATAGCTCTAGTTTCTAAACCGTCCTAGGTGATTCTAATGTGCCGTCAGATTTGAGCGCCACTGGTTTAGGACCCAGACGCTCTGTGGCCCTTGTCACCCAAGAATGCAGTGGCACCTATGCCCTGTCTCAGTGGGCGGAGAGGGAAAAGAAAATAATCCTTAATAGTGCGTCCCATTATGTTTATTTGCACCTCTGCTTCTCCTGTGACGTGGTAGTGCCTTGAAGACTAAAGCCACATCTTGCCAAGAGCCTAGCAAAGTGCCTGATCTGCCGTAAATATTTATCAGATGGGGGTTGGGGGGAGAGAATAAATAGACATGTGTATCCCGGAGTCATGTTTGGTCTCCATTTAGAAGGTTGCTCTAGGTTTTCTAGGAAGATAGACGGAATGCAGCTTTCAGCCCTTTTTTTTTCAGCTTCTGCCTTTCTCCTTTGACCTAAGAAGGGCGAGTTTGGGAAAATGTTGATTCTGGGTCTTGTTCTCTCGCAGAGTTCACGCTCGGTCTGTGCATAGGTGACACCAGTGACTTGCGGCATAATCCTGCAGTGTTGAAAGCTGATGTCAGCTGCTAAATGGGGAAAAGCAGGGCGTCTCGGTGGTGATGTGTGTGTGGACACGAGCCGCCGGAAAATAAGCCGAGGACACAGGGAAATTGATGTTGTACTAGCAAAAGGCCAGTGACACTTAGGGGTGATCCATGTCGAGTGCCCACCTACCATCCATGTCGAGTGTCCACTTACCATCCATGTCGAGTGCCCACCTACCAGCCCTGGGTCACAGGAGGAGGGGGGAGGCCTCTTTATTTATTTATTTATTTATTTGAATGTATAGAACTTACATGTTTGAAAAATATGTATTTTGCCTGGAGGGCAGTTAGCAAGACTTCATTGTGTCAGTATCCCCAGATCATTTATACGCTTTTTTCTGCCCGCATATTTTATTCATCATGCCTATTTTATTCTCCTTTATTTTGCCAGGATGCTGTTCGATGTTACTGCTTTTCTCTTAGAAAACAAGCCATTATCAGAGCGATGCCACATAACTGTGGTTAACTCAAGGGTATGACTGAGCGAGGTTAAAAATGAGAACTGTGTTGAGGCAGCTTGGAGGGCGTCCGGGTCTGGGCGTGAGGTTTATTGTGATATCGCTCCCGAAACCTTGTGCTGGAGAGGGGGCGGGCAGGAGGGGGGGCGGGAAGGAGGGGGGGCGGGCAGGGGGGGGTGTGAACAGTGACAGAGAACTCGGCGGGGGCGAGGGGGGCAAAAGACTGACAGAAGGTCACTTCAGTTCTTTGTGTGAAGGGAGAAGCAAGGGTCGCCCCCCCACAGGCGAGACAGAGCAGAAGGTTCACCCCACGGCATCCCCTAAAATGGCTAATAGAACAGACTACAAATTACTTGCTTTTCGTGAAATCTCTGGGCGGTTCACAAGGCTTTGGGAAATGACTGCTCTCCCTTGAGGGCGCCAAACCTGGTAGTGACTCAAAGGGTGGTAGTCCTGTGGCGGTTAGACTATTTCAAGACGTGTTTCGACAGTGCACTGGGTTCTGGACTCCACATGTGAGAACATGAACCTATGAGTTCTTTCTCCTCCTGCTCACATCCCAGAACAAGGCCGGCAAAGCTCTTTATCAAAAACACATGGAAGAAAGCACGTATCAAAGAGGAAGGATGGGAAGGGAAGGGGAAGAAGAAAGAAAAAGAGAGGGAAGAAGGGAGGGAGGGAGGAAGGGAAGGAGAGAGGAAGATAAGAATTCATCGCACTTGAGAAAAAGGGTAAGGAGGCAGCTTTCAGTTCATGAGAAGGGGTTTAGAAATTAGAAGAGCACATTTTATTCTCTGGGGCGACGAGCCTGATGTACATTTCTAGTATATTTCCCACGCACCTCTCCCATTAGCTTGCCACCAGTCGAGTGACGTCACCCTATTCTGATCCTTTGCTTCTCAGCTGTGTCCGTTGGTGTGGCCTTGGCAAAGCCCAGTCAGCCACGTCCCTGTGTTGGACCTAAGTGCACTGACCTTCCTGACAGTCAGAGTCATTTGAAAATGAAAAGAGTATGGACCATCTTTCTTCGGAGGAGGGTTTCCCTCTGGAGGAGGGTTTTGATCATTGTAAGGAAAGCTGTGGACCTTCCTTTAGTGTATTCAGTGAAATACTAGTCCCAGGACTCAGGGGACAAAGTGGGGAGAGTTTATGATCAAATAAGTTTGGAAAATGCTGTTGACTCTATCTCATTATTGGACATTCCCAATGGATATGAGCAAATTAATAGCTCTGGGAGTTCCTGAAGCAAAGAAACCTCTTAAGGAATGTCGTTTAACTCAGCATCCCCCAACTGTATTGGACCACAGAATTTTTCTGCTTAATCCATCTAGAAACCTTTTTTTCTAAAAACAAGTGTTCTAAAGAACACTTTGAAACAAGCCACAGGCTCTAGAGACAAAAGACCTGAGTAAAGACTATATTACCCTTGCAATTCACTTAGGCCAACTGTTCCTTTTGTAGGTAGGGAAACGGAGTGACAGAAGTCATGTGGTCTGAGGAGGGTCACAGAGGCAGAATTAGAACACGCGACCCAGGGCTAAGGCATTTACCTCTGTGGGCTTCAGTTTCCCTGTCACTATTAGACTAGATCAGAGGTTCTCAACTGGTAGGCCTTGGAGTAGACTCAGCTATGTCACCAAATCCTGATTAATGTGTGTATTCATTGATTTGAAACAACACGTGTATATCATGTCAGTTTCTGGGCCCCAGGAGCTCAGGCACAGGTTACCTGGGTCACAAGGTTGTAATCCAGGTGTTGGCCAGGACTGCAGTCTCAGCAGAGGCTCAGCTCGGAAAGGGGTCACCTATGAGCTTACTCAGATTTGGGGCAGAATTCAGTTCTTTACAGCTCTAGGATTCAGGGCTTTAATTTCTTGCTGGCTATTGACTGGTGGCCACCCTCAGCTTTTAGAGGCCACACACACAGTTCCTTATCATGTGGGGTTCCCCAGCTAGACCATTTCATCAAAGAGAGGTGGGGAGAGAGTCTCTTGCAAGATGGAAGCCACAATCGTATGCCTCATAATCACGGAAGTGACATCCATCACCCTTGCCATATTCTACTGATTAAAAGCAAATCACAGGTCTGCTCACACTTAAGGGAAGGGAACCCCACAAGGGCATGTCCACCAGGAGGTGGGGAGCGTGGGGACCATCTTCAGAGTCTGTCGGCCACAATGTGCAAAATTTATCTTTGCTGCGGACGAGTATACCATTACAGAGTTATCTGGTCAAGTGGACTGTTATGTTGAGATGATCTTCTGAAATACTGTAAAGCAGGATGTACCTTGCAACAAGCTAAAAGTGAGAGTTATAGCGCAGAGAAAAATTGCATCTCACAAGGCGTAAACTTCTAAAAGCTGCTCGTAACAGGAAAATTGCCCGTAGTCAAAATTACCATTAAAAATCCCTTAAGCCATCCATAAAATACAGTATACTTGTTTTTTTGTGTTACTATATTGTGCATTACCCTGAACTGTAATTCTTATGCAAGCTGAAGTTTAAAAATCATGCAGCCAGATTGAAGGAGAGTCTATACTCAGAGTCTGGGCATTCAAACCATCTGCCTTAATACAATTTCCTAACAGTAAAGAGAATATGGATGAAGGATATTAAAGCGTTCCTTCTGGCCTCTAGAGATTATGCCATTCTGTTTTAGAAGTAAGATTCAGAAACTTCATAACGGGCTAATAAATGTGTTTTGTTGTTGACAGTTAAATGAGATAATATACATGAAACAAGCCATCCCTAGTGTGTCACAGAGGAGGCATTCAATGAATGTTTGCAGACTCTGAATATATGCCTTGACTGATCAGATACTCAGATACACATAACACAGTCTTTGGCCGAGACATGGAGAGCTTGGCCACGTGCATCCTGCTGGTCCACATCAGCGTTCCCTCCCGTAGGCCCCCACTGCCTCCCATCTTCAGGGGCCTTGGGCACATCTTCATGGAGTAGAGGCTTTATAGTCAATGTTTTATTTGAATGAGTCTTGTATGAACATCTTACCAGGAGTAATGCAGCTCCACTCGACGTGTAGTAAGGAAAGGTGGTATGTTTGGGGGAAATGCAGTAAGTAGGTCTCATGCGTACATAAGAGGAGAAAGTCAGGGTCACAGACGTTCCTACTCAGAGTCTGCCGACAGGCACCCTAGCCTGTAGCATAATCACCGGCAACATCTGTACCAATAACTGGGAAACGTGGACACGCTCTAATGGTGCCTCTCTTGTACCAATCGCTAACTTGCTCAGCTTGGGCTAAGTCTGCCATCGACATATCTGGCTTTTGATGATAACTTCCAGACTAAAACATTGCAAAACCTGGGATTTCAGTGAATGTTCCCTTGTTTGTCCTGCCCTAAAAAGAATGAGGGTTCTAAGTCTGGTGTCAGAAGTTCAAAAGCTGCAGGAGCCAGGCCCATACGTAAATGACAAAGCAGGCAGAAGACAAGGAAGTGAGGGAGTAGGTTGGAATGGCATGTGATTGCTCCATCTCTAGAAAGGAGTGCACGTTTGTTCCACCACATGGATAGAACATAATAGACCTGCAGGTAGCAAAGTCTGTTTATATTGTCCCCCAACCCCTCGGTTTTTGAAAAGGAAAATATTGTTACCCTGTATGCAGGAAGCAAGATAGGAGATATTATGTTGATCTGACCACATTGAATCATTTCAGATTTTGGATAATATGATGTTCATGCTTCAACTTGTAGCCACAAACTTCCAGGCAGGGTTAGGAAGAGGTTAGGTTTTCTTTCCATTATTTTTCCTTGACGGACTGTCTCTCAGTAACTCTCACTACTGTTATCCCATCTGGTTATAAGTGCAATACAGATTTGGAATATCATTTTTATCTGCACATATTTAAAATGTAATGTCCAAATATTATGCTATTTGAAAAGAGACACCTGTCCAAAAAATTCCCAGGAAGGTTTCAGAGAGTGCACTTAAGCTGAGATTTAGACACAAGTAAAGCTCATTTTTCATTTAGTAGAAACCTTCAGACTAGCCAGGACTTGGAGTACATGCTAAACATTCTGCAAATACAGCAATGCCTCATTTGTCTGACATGGACTGTTCCACGGAAATGCAGCTTGCACATAACTGAAGCTTATCCCTTTGCACATCAAATCATGTATTTATTTTAAGCATTTTGCATGGGAATATCTCTGAGAGTGCATTACACACTTTCCTACCTCCTTAAATAGGGTATGAGAAACATAATTTAATCTTCGCTTTCTGACTCAGGGTCATAGTCATGAATACCAAGTATTGGGCTGCTCTGGGCTCAAATAAACGGATGCCTCTGGATCCCTACAGCATAAATGGGGCTGTTTGACTTCACTCGCAGGAACTGGAGTTTGTCATGTTTTTGAGACTGTGCCTACCAGCTTTCCATCTCATCCATCAGTGTTCTCGTTGTGTCTAAAAGTCCGTTTGTTCCCAACCCATTTAATTTTCTCTCTTCTATGGAATAGAAAGGTAAAGTGAAGAGAGTGCCTTACTTGGATGACCAGAAATCCTGGATTATTTTCCTGTTTTTAATACATTCTTTGACTTTGTTCATCTGAACCCATTACTGGACCCCTTCTTGTTCCACCCCATAAAAGCGAGAGGATCAAACATAGTGTTTTCTAATATCGACTAAATCTATTTCAACTTGCATACTCTTATACTGGTTTTGACTATGATGTGAGATGAACAAACATGTTCAAATTGTGCATAAACAGGGGTGGCCGGTTAGCTCAGTTGGTCAGAACGTGGTGCTGAAAATACCAAGGTTGCCCGTTTGATCCCCGCATGGGCCACTGTGAGCTGCGCCCTCCTTAAAAAATAAAAAAATAAATAAACAAAATTTAAAAAGTAAAAAAATTGTGCATAAACATAGAGATCGTAGGTCTTGAGTGAGGGCGTCAACATCCTCGCCAGAAGCAAAGCACATGGGCTGTTTATTACCTTATTTGTTTATCGGTTCGCAGTTACATTCTACATGCTTGATGCCATCAGAGAAGTGAGGACACAGTAATTGAAATATCATGTTGTTTCAGTACCTATTGCTGTGTAACAAATCAACCCTAAATTTAGCAGGTGGAAGAAACAATGGTTTGCTAGTTTTCCTGATTCTGTGGTTCAATAATTCACACAAGTCTCTGTTCGGCAGTTGTGCTCAGTGTATAGACCAAGGGAGCTGCCGAGACTGCATTCACCACAAGTGGCTGCACTGGGAGTTTGAAAGGGTCCTCACCCGCATGTCTGACGCCTCGATGCTGCTCCACCTGGTTTCTCTCCTGCCACTTGGTCTCATCATCCCATAATCTAGTCCTAGCTTCTTTACAACAGGGTGGATGGCTTGCGCAACGGAAAGCAAAAGCCTTATAAAGGGTAGACCAAGAATCGGCACATCACTTCTGCCGCATTTCATTGGTCAAAACAAGTCACAATTCAAGGAGATTCAAGGAAGAGCAATTAGACTCTCCCAACTGATGGACAGAATTGAGTGTATGTACAGGAAAGGAAGGACTTAATGGCGACCATGTTTGGAAACGCTCTACCACACGCTTGAATACAGCTTCACGTTGTATTTCAGAAGCCTAACCGGCTTCTTTCAATGTCAAAAGTATTTCTTAGGCTTGAGGTACCTAATCATTCTCTTAAGCAGTGTAGGTTTGGTAAATAGCACTCTTCCTCTGGGAAAGGAATAAAAAGCAAATTCACACTTTTAACTGGGCATTTCTCTGACTTGGATTTTCTAAGCCTGTATTTTTCTCTTGTAAACATACAGCAAAGTTTCTGAGTTTTGATTCAGTATTTGATGAATCAAAGTCAAATCACGTGAAAAGACACATTACCTCTTTCTGAACTTTCTATATAGCTGCTTGATTCTGATTGTTGTCAAAATTCTCTGAAAGTGTTGGCCCAATAAGTCAAATTACCCAAACTGCAATATTCTATTTGCTTTCTCATCAAGGGAAAATAGGTTCCTTTCTCCTTGTGGTTTTTGTGGATTTTCTTGTCAGTGCTGATGTTCATTCATTCATCTCTTTATGCAGATTTTCTCAGCATATTCTATGTGCCAGTTAACACATAAGGCAGACATCCCCCTACTCTCATGGAGTTGCCATTCTAGCACAGAAAATAGATAATAAAGAAATAACTGATCAATTATAATTGCAATGTATGCTACAGATGAAAAGTATAAACAGTGCGGTCTGTATCATAGGGACCTAACTTAGTATGAGAAATTGGTAGAGGCCAGAGGAAGTGATGTTTAAGCTGAACCCTGGAGGTGGGTGGGTATCCGTTAGGTGAAAGTACTGCGGAAGAGGGCATTGCGGGGGGCACTCCAGGCAGAGAGAACAGAATATACAAAAACGCTTTGGAAAACAATGGGATACGGTGGATTCAAGGGACTGAGAAAAATCCAAAGTGTCTGGAATGACAAGAGCCAGGGTGAAGATATGTGTGTGATATTGAAACTAAAATAGCCACTTAAGAGCTGTGAAAGCTTGGGCATAATATTCAAACTCTTTGAGCCTTAGGGTGAAGAAGAGAAAGAAAAATGGCGACTCTCCTTTCCCAGCCTGCCCGACCCACAAAGAGGCACATACGCGAATCTCACCTACCATCTGGCTCATTGTTGTTGTTGCCGATGTGTTAAGTGTATCGATATCATCTCCTAGGTGCCAGGCACCATGTGACATGCGGGGAATCGAAACATAAATAACAGTAGGTGCACAATAAAGGTGAATTGATTGAGAGCAAAAGACAGAGACCTCCAGGAACCCTCAGCCTGTCTGGTAGGGAGTGAGGGTAGAGGAATGGAGGGTTGCCCTGAAATACAATCATTGCTCTGAGGAAATCATTTGGGGGTACCATCAGGTTAGATTAAAATCTGGAGCAGCCCTAAGGACTGAAAATGTTACCGTGCCCTCCCTTCCATCCAAATGCCTTTCAAAATAGTATTTTCTGTTTAAAAATGACAAGAAAAGGACATGCACTGAGAGTAAATCCTTTCTAGATTTTTTGATTATGTGATTTGGGCTAAGATCATCCACGTTGAACTTGACTCATTTTGTATTTTATTTTGTTATGCATACCTTCTGGTGTTCTCACTTTGCCAGTCACCTAAGCACATGTTTGCTCTACCTTCTGAGTAATTTTGCAGTGACTGCAGTGTAGATGACAGACGGGAAGGGTCATTCTACTGGACTGTTGGGGTGGAGTGGGAGAACAGGCAAGGAGACACCAATTAAAGCTCATCTCAAAAAGCAATGTGTTAGTTAGGAAACAGATTCCAGCTGCTATTTTTTTTAGGTCTCTAATATAACAGAGGCTTACGTAAGAGAGTTTATTTCTCTTTCACCTTAACCATACAAATATAAGCAGTCTCAGGA
This sequence comes from Rhinolophus sinicus, assembly GCF_057876585.1. NCBI lineage: Eukaryota > Metazoa > Chordata > Mammalia > Chiroptera > Rhinolophidae > Rhinolophus > Rhinolophus sinicus. The sequence continues at coordinate 6,997,543 of NC_142513.1, read as the reverse complement.
CAAATATGTTGGATTCAGTGTTCTGGTGCCTGCCCCCGTCAACACATGGCTTCCATTCCAGGGTCTAAAATGGCTGTTCTGCTCCCCCACCCCCATATATCTGCATCTAGTCTGCAGAAAGGAGGAAAGGAGATAAAGGGAAAGCATGCTCATTCCTTCTAAAGAGGCCGCCCACATTTGCTCTTATCTCATTGGCTAGACCTAGGCACATGGTTATACGTAGCTGCAAGGAAGGCTGGGTATTGTAGTCTTCATCTGAGTGACCCTGTACCCTGCTAAAACTCAAGAGGTTCTATTACTAAAAGAAGGACAGAATGGATTTTGGAGAGCAAGCAACGGATGCCACCACAGATGGCAGGTGGGCAAGGCCCGCAAAAGACAGGAGCTTATGAAAATGAGCTTTTATGACGTCCATTTTGTAGAAGAGGAACATAGAAACACAAAGTGGTTAATGTAGATACAGTCGCATACCAAGGTGGTGGTGGGAATGGTCCCACCCTGAGGACAGACAATAGAGAAATGCATTGGATAACGAACTCCATGAAAAGCTCTTCTACTTTTTATTATCACCATGAACTAGTGATTCTAACATATCAGTGATCAAACACTCCTCCTCACTGGGGCAGATGGTTCCCGCTACCTCCCAGCCCCCAGGCCATTGCCAAGGCAGGAAGTGCTGGAAGAGAAGTCTAAGACACCTTAAGCTTAAACACAGTGGGGAAGGAGAAGGGCTGGGTCAGACCTCCTCCCTACACACACACACACACACACACACACACACACACACACACACCACGTGCTTTTCAGTCTCAGCTGGCTCCTTTGCAACATCAATTAATAAACCCTGTCCTTGAAACCAGTATGTTCTACTATTTATGGTTCAGTTTAGATCTTTGTTCAAATCCTGGCTCTGTCATTTCCTACACCTGTGACTTTGAACAAGTCAACAACTTTACAGTCTGTCTAGACCAGTGATTCTCAGACTTGAACCCCTGTGAGTCAGTCTCCTGGGGAGCTTGTCAAAACACAGCCTGCTGGGCTGCACTGCCAGAGTGTCTGATCCACTGGGTCTGCAGTGGTGCTGGTGAATTAGAATTTGCAGCAAATTCTCAAACTATGATGCTGCTGGACCAAAGACCGTACTTGGAGAACCACTGGTCTAAGAGGAGGGAAATGTGTTTTACCTTTCATTTGAGTGACTGCAAATAGTTATCAAAGAACTTGATGTAATGGGAGGCCATGGGCGTTTTAACTGTTTTTGAAAACGGAAAATACATAGTAATAACACATTGCATTATCTAATGACTTACAGTTTTCACCTTTCTTTCGCAAAGCCCCGTCGTTATTGATAATAATGATAGTTAACAGTTTCATCAGCCTCACAAGAGTCTAAGCTCAACAAGACAATGGACCATTATAAATATACCACCAGCCCATAAAAATTGCTCAATAAATATTTCTTAAGCACATGAATTTATTGAGTTCTGACTATGTTCCAGGCATTATGCTATGCCCTTCATGGGCGTTATTTCCCTTAATCCTCAAAATAATCATGAAATAGATCCTATCATCAGTCCCACTTTACAGATGGGGAAATCGAGGCTCATCGAAGTTAAGCATCTTGGCCAGGGTCATTTATCAAGAGATGGCCAAGCCAATACTTGACCCCAATTCTGCTTGACCCCAAGGCCTGCTCCAATCATATTCTTGATGGCAAAAGTCAGCAAACTATGTCCTGAGGGCCAAATCCTGCTTGCCACCTTCTTTGCAGGACCCGTGAGTTAAGAATCGTTTTACGTTTTCACGTGGTTGAACCAAAATGGAAAAGAATCCAAACAGAAGAATGATATTTCATGACATGAAAGGGGAAATTCACATTTCCATGTCCCTCAATAAAGTTTTGTTGGCATCCAGCCACGCCCACTGGCTTATGTGTTACCTGTGGCTGCTTCAATGCAATAGTTACAGAGTTGAGTCGTTGCCATGGAGCCCACAGGCTATTTACTATCTGCCCTTCACAGAGAATGTTTGCTGATCCCTACTCTTTGGGCTCATATTATCCTTTCCACGATGTTAGATTCTAGGAGAAATGGCTCTCGGTGAAAGTCATCACCATTAATCTCCTCTTTTATTTTTTATTTTTTAATAACACCCTGTTTCGATGAGCTGCCTCCAATGCCTCCATTAACGCTTCAGTGTTTCGCTTAAAACTGGCTTCAAGTAATGCCTTTTAAGAGGCAAATACCCTCGAGAGTGGTAGCTCATTATTTGGTTAATCGCAGTGAAAAAAATGCGGTGTTTTGCAAAAGGTAATGATCCAAGAAAGAGGCCACCAGGATCTCCAAATGTGGTGATGTCTAGATTTCTAGTCCAGTTTCCAAACAAACTCGCGTAGCCCGAGCCGTGGTTTCCAAAGTTTCCAGCATGGCCCGAATTCCCTGGTCATGGGCAAGGTAGACTGCAGACTTAAGGCCTGTTTGCTGGATCCAGAGAATCAAAGCTAAGGATTAGACTGGTCAAGTTCCCATAGAAAATTGTTGATTGTGTTTTATCCTTTTGAATATGTGTAAGTCATAGAAAGCTCTGCAGTCAAAACTATTGACAGCATTGATCTCTGCCAACCACGGAGGCAGCCCATGTGGGCTGCAGTGGAGAAGCTGTGAAATACTTAAAATGAAGATGTCTTCTGATGGAAGGCGCAGTTCCTTGCCTGCTTCCCCTGCCCCACACTGAAGGCAGGTTCCAACTGACAATTCACAAATGCCAGTCAGCAGAAGGAAAAAGTCCTTTTGCAACCCATGTTGACATCAGCCCGTGGACCTCACATCCAGTACGAGAGTACAAATTTCTGCAACATACACAGACGTTACAAGGAGTGTGTCAGAGCGAGTTGTATGACAAGGCCTGATGAGCAATGTTGGTTTTCTTACAGAGAGCAGCACCTTTATCATTCAAGGGAGAAAAGACACTGCCGGTCAGCAGCTCTCCTTTGCACACCCTGCAGGCTGCGTTCCAGAGCACATATGCATGCCTCATTCCCTTATTTGGTTAATCAACCTTCTATCCGCAAGGTCAAGCACCTTCTTTGGGCCGGCCCCTCTGCTGAATGTTGGGGACACATCTCTGCCCTCGACAAGTCTAGGGGGAGAGACAGACATCACTTTAAGGCTTCTTGGTGGCAGAGATTTTTGTCTTTTTTGTCTTTATAACAACGCAGGGCCTGGCACACGGTGTGGGCTCAGCCAGTATTTGTTAAACAAATGTCTAGATGAATAAGCTGACTGTAATACAAGGCGTGGAAAAGGAGCTGAGATCATAGAAAAATAACTAATTCAGCCAAGCTCCCGAGAAGAGGTGAATTTTGTCTGGGCCTTGAAGGATGCATAAGAGTTCAGGAGGTGGAGAGAGGAAAGGACACCTTCAAATGATCCTTCTGGCAAAAGGGGATAGAGGATGGATCTTTCTTCCTAAGACCCTTCTAGAAAATAAGTACCGAATAAAACAATAGAGCTAAGCCTCTCCTTAAATGCACCCAAACCTTCTAAAATTCAACATGTAAATACTCTCCAAAGATACTCCGATGCACCAAAGCTTCTTTCTGCTGCCGTTTGTGGAATTGCTCAGGGCCTGGCAATTAGGACAGTTGTTTTGTCCTGTGTAATGATCTGAAGAGGATCCAATGAGTGGCAACAAGTGAGTCCTAAGCTCCCAGGACAGGGCACGGGAGCCTCGCACAACGTCACGCAGGATTTTCCAGGTGAAGGGGAGGAAAGAGAGGATCGGCATCCTAGGCGGAAATGTTGTGGTGCTTCCCGGAAGTAGGAAAAGGAAGAGCCACTGGGCTCAGTTGCACCCATCCTTTCCTGAGCCCCGCTCCGGGGCTGAACACCATGCTTGGCATAGGGTGTAAGACAACATTAGCAGGAGGGGCAGTTGGCACAGTTGGTGAGAACATAGGCTTTAGAATTAAACATTCATTTATTCATTCACTCATTCACTCATTCATTCATTCATTCATCTACTATGTACTGAGCACCTACTATGTTCCAGGCACTGGAGACCGTTGTGAAAAACCAAATAAAGTGCTGCCCTGGTAGAATTTATGTTCCGGTAGAGAAAGACAACACATATTCATGTTTGTTGAGTGCTTACTATGTGCCAGGCATTGTTTGAAGTTTATACATACATTAAATATAACATTTAAAACTCATGGGAAAACTGGAAGTTACAATTATACTCCCAGTTTACAGATGAGGAAACTGAGTCACGGAGTTTAGACAAGCATTAGAAATGGAATCCAGAGCAGGGGCATCTGGTGCCAGAGTCTGCTCTGACTGCCACAAAGGGAAAAGGGTCAGCTGACGTTTTAAATGTCATCCAGGAAGGTCCCTCTGAGCAGTGACATTGGGCCGTGACCTAAATGAGGAGAAGCTAGCCGCACCAAAACCCGGGAGAAGTGTTCCAGGAAGAAAAAGCACAAGGGGCTGAGGCCCCGAGAGGAGACAAGGTTAGTTTGCCTGAGATAACAGGCAGGAGCTGGAGTTTCATGAACGAGGCAGCAAGTGGCGTGGGAACAAACCAGAGAGGTGGACTGGCCAAGACCTCATTCAGACTGTCTGTCGCTTACTGCTCGGGAAGCATGCACTTCACCTGTTTAACTTCTCTCAGCCTCGGTTTCCTCATCTGAAACTCGAGGACACCATTGTTATAAGAGAATGGCTATCATGTGCTCACCCAAAGCCTGGAGCAGAGCAAGCGTTCAATAAACATGGCCCTTCTTCCTGTCAGTAAGACAAACGCCTGTCCTCAAGAATGTCACAATTGAGAGACGTACCGATAATGACGATACAGTAGGGTCGGAATACAAAATGTTTCTCATGCCCCAGAACCCTTGACTTCCTGGATGTGGTTTACTCCTTGCATTTGCTTTCTTTTCTTCAAGAGAGTGTTCAGCCACCCTTTCTGGGCCATCACTCTCAACTTCTATGGCCAACACCCTCCTGAGTGTCCTTCCCATCAGCTCATCCCAGACCCCCAAGCAAGCCTCAGTCCCACCGCGGACAGATGGAGAGTTTTCCGGGGAACAACCAATATGGCAGCCACACACTCCCCCATGGCTCTTAATCCCTCAGTGTTCTTGCTGCCGCAGTACAGGTGGGAAAAGATGGAGCAGGATGTCCTGCAAAGAGCTTGGGTTTGGTGTCCATCAAGTCTGAGCCCTTGCTGTTCTTAGCTGGATACCCTTGGGCAGAAAGACAGCCTCTCTGGGACTCTGTTTCCTTGAGATTTTTGTCCTATCTTTGCAAGTTTGGCAGAGATTAGAAATAATACCTGATTTCACAACGTAGAAGACAGTGATTTTATTTTATAAGTAAAAGCCTTGAATTCAGCTCTTCTGGTCTTGTCTCCTAGATGCACTTCTGAGGGTTGCTGGCTGGCCTTTGCTGCCTTTCTGCCTCCTGTTGAGTGTCTGAATGAGGTATCAGAGGTTCCTAGCATCCAAGGCTTCCCTCTTCCTTCCACTGCCACCACAGGGGAGGGCCCTGCAGCAAATGCAAGTTGCTGAGCCAGTGTTTCTGCACTTGGCTCTTTCCAGGCCCATAATCTAGTGAAAAGCAGTTTTCTGGCAAGGAGGTTAACACCCACTTGAACTCTAGCCTAAAAAACCATGAGCTGCCCAGAGAAATGAAACATCACCCTGCCCGTCTTGCTGAAGCCTCAGTGTTTGGTGTCCTTGGAAATGAGGATCTTACGGGCTGTGATTGGATAGACCCAACCCTCAGCAGACTTGCTAGAGGAGGATGGATAACCAACCTTCCCAGAGGGCCCAGGGCACAGGAGGTTACTAAGATGCCAGACTTGCAGTTTAAAATCAGGGAAGTCCTGGGCAAACCAAGACAAGTTGGTCACCTTACACCAGGGTGTGATCTGGAAAGATGCTGGACTGGGGAAGCTTCCTTCTGGCTCTGAAATGTCAGGACTGTCACTCCAGGTCTGTTGTTGGCACCTCAAGCCACTTCTTGGGGTCGTGACCCTCACCTAAGCCTCCGAATCTCTGTCATCATAGGGCTCCAGGTGACTCTTACAAAATGATCTTCCTTGGTTCACAAAGTGACGTCGATGTGCCATCTTTACCTGAGTCCCTACGTTCTACCACGTGAGAGCTATAGAAAGGGCCCTGGACATAGTTGTCTAATGACTAAGTAAATAACTGAATGAATAAAGGGCATAGTTAAAAGTTAAAGGCTTAAACAGATGGGTAAATAAATGAATAAATAAATGGAAGAATGACAGTGACAGTTCAAGGAGTTCTTCCTCTCAAAGCCACTCCTTTTTATCTCTTCACGGTGCTTTATCATATCCTCTTGATCGGATCCGTTAAGACCAGCTGACACGGGGTAAATACTGGCTACGGGGCCGAAGGGCTGGGGTTGTAGTCTTGGCTCTGACTCTCAGCCGCTCTGACCCCTCCAACCTCCGTTTATTCACCTGTGCATAAGACTTCCAACGAAACGCTTCTATTCCCCTCTCTAACACTGTATGACGAGCCCTCTAATTGCGCTCACATCACCCTCCCACACGAAACATTTCCCTAACTCACATGTTCCTGGGAGAGTATTTTGGCCCATGAGAGTGGTTCCAGAGGTTGGAAGTTCAGGTTCTGGGCAGAGGTGTACCAGTGGAAGGGGTTCGTCCTGCCTCTGAGGCACATCAGCAAGCAGCGTGTCTCCTTCACTGCACACAGCACTCGCTGGTCCAACAGCAGGAGGTCCCACAGTGCAGAAGCTCTGGGTGGGGAGAGGGAGAGAGAAGCAGACTCCTTTTCAGCCTCTAAGCCTCTCATCAGCTGTCACCTCCTCTGTGACGCCTTTCTGGACCTTCTTGAGCAGAGCTAGAGGCTTCTTCCCCTCTGACCTCATGACCCTGGGAATGTCCCTCTGCTTTGGTGTCTATTTCAGCCAGCGCATCACCAAATATGTCTCATTTTTGTTCTCCTCTACTGGATTGAGAGCAGCAGGATTCAGGGACAGTATGCCCAGGGCTCAGCTCTGTCGGGCAGCCAGCTCTGTGCTGCCTGGTTGAATTTGTGAATCAACAAATAACCAAATTAATGAATAGAGTGGCAACAGTCAATGCAGTTCCAACCACAGCAAAATGCATGGATCTGGCAGAGTTTCTGAGGCCTAATTATTGGGGAAAAGACTTGTCGAGGGACATGGAATCCCCCAGAAGCAGTGTTTGGTCTTGGTTAAACTGCATTATGAACGTGGGACTGTGAACGTGGAGATGCGTGTTTTTCTGCCTGAAGCATTTTATTTTTCTGTGTTTTGTTTGGGGTTTTAACACTTACGCTGGTTATCATTTACTCGAGCTGAGATCTCAGGCAGTTCATTAATTGTGTTGGAGCACTGCTCTATGCGATTTCACCTGGCCTACTTACATCTCTGAGGTGAGGGCTTGTTATAACTTGGGCGTTTTAATGACTTTCCCTGGAAATCTAGATCTAAAAAAAAAACCAAAAAAAAAATCATCATTAGTAAAGAAAAAGGTGGGGATGCAGCCCCAGCTTAGGGGCCCTGGAGAGGAAGCTGTGTTTGGACATTAAAGCAGGCCAGGGGAGAGCAACTGGCCGTTGTGTGCGGACACCACTGCCCTCCAGTGGAAGAAACGTCAGGTCCACTCAGGAGGGTCACTGCCTCCATGAGGGAGGACCGGGGACATGGCCTGGAACCTCCGCACCTGTATTCCGGCCAGGTCTGCCTTCTAAATGCTCTCCCGAAGGGCCATATTACATCTAACTCAGGCAAGCAGCTGCCTGGGGGGCGGGGGGACCTCTTTGTTTGTTTGCTTTTAACTGTGTAACTTATTTGTATCAGTAGAAATAGGAGAAAAAGACAATTGAAGGGAGTACCTGTCCTGGAAATGGCAGCCTTGGTGTCTTGGATGAAATGCCCTGTCTATGTATGTTCCTGCCTCCTCTTTTCTCAGCTTGCTTCTTTGGGAATGGGAAGGAAAGCGAGGCCAGTGCTTAACACAAAGACATGCATTGCTAGTGGTGGAATTTCAGGTCGTAGTGGGAGGATAACTGTGTCGAGGGTTCTATCATTCCAGTGAACAAATACGCAGCGATCGCCTTCTGTGTGTTGGATACTAAGGACAGAAAGACAGTAAGACAGGGACCTCTGTCCTGGATGAGCCCACAGTTCAGTGGGAGATACAGACCTATCAACAGTAACCCAATTCCATTTGTAGGTAGTTGGGGTCTCAGCACTGGTGGTCATCTTTATAATTTCGGCCATTTATTCCTTCACAACCCTCGTACGTGATAAAGATGTAGTAACTTCTGTTTTGGCTCCGGCATAAATTTGATCTGTATCTCAATGTTAATGAGAAGGAACAAGTCAATTGTCCAGTGAGTGCCACCCGTCACTCACCCAACATCCACCTCTCAAAAAGGCTTTGCTTTCTTTCACTCATCACTGTGTGTGCCGTAATGCTGGTGATGTGACAACATAACTGTGGTTCGCTGTGGGAAAGTGCCATCAAGCTGAAGAAGAAAACATTCTTAGTAAGAGGTGAGATATCTTGTTGTATAAAGGTATTTACAAAAAATATGTGACTCAGGAAGAACATAAAAATTGGGAGACTCCCAGGAGCCTGTATTTGTAAGCCTGTGTTCACACAATGGGGGCTCTGGGAGGACCTTGTGCCACCTGCCTTGCAAAGTGACAAGAGTCAACAGGTCTACAATTATTATGATCAGATTTTCCAGATGAAAATTAGCTCCTGTGCTACAAGTTGAACTGTCCGTGGAGGGGTCAAAGGGGAGAATGTTTGAAACTGGGAAATGATGTTGGTGAAACCAGTATAAACGGGAGGATCCAGGAAGGAAATGCTGGCCAATGTGAAAGTTTGGCAGTGAGGAGTGATCCGCCATGCAGAGAACAATGGCCAAAACAAGAGTGAACTGCACATTTGAAGGACAGAAAGGCTTTGAGGCTGCAGCCTTATGAACTTGAAAACAAGTGGGAGGAAGTGAATTCAAAGGGACAGGAAGGGGCCAGATCATTCAGGGACGTCAGGTCCCAAAGAGTATGCAAAGTGAGGTCATCGAAGGGTTTTAAAGATGAGGGATGGGGTGTGTGCTGGTGACACCATAGGGGAAGATGATAGACATGGAAATGCCGCTCACCCACAGCATCCAAACATACTATAGTACAAGGACCAGTAGGAGAAATTGTGTGCTGATGAGTTCAGTTTCCGGGCATTGCACATACCTTGCAGCTTGCTTTGACTATGCATTCTCTTATGAGAAAACCCACATAAGCCAGTATTCCAACTCTGTTCATCAATAGTTTGGATCGCAGCTTTACAGACGTCATTTGTAATTTAGGCTACTTATTCCCAAGCAGCTCACGATAGAGACATAGGAAGCTGAACTTTTAATAATGTTGGCGACAAAGAATGGTGTCCATGGGAGTGTGTCAAATGCAGTAAACTCCCTCTGGCATCTGTGCCCTCTGACAAACAATTTATTATTGACAATCCACTGATAATTGATTGTTTTCCATGTAGAATCCGTGGGGAAGCATTTTTATTTTTAATTTAGCGAGGAATTGGCATCTTTCTATTGGGATCGTAAGATCGAACATTGCATTGTCCTCTTTTTTACATCAGTGGCCAGGAAACTCGTACCCAAATTGAATGGTTAATCACAGGAACTATTTTAATTCTATTCATTAAGATACTTGCTTTGTCCTCCTTTTCTCAGCTTTTATTATTTATTTCTTTTCTGTGTCACCTTAAATCTTTTTGTGGCTAGGGGTAGAATATCAATAAAGAAAATTACATGCATCAAGGCCATAACCCTGTAGTCTGCTGGATATACACTTTAGAAATTTTATATCCACCAGTGGCAGGATGTGACTAGTTAGTTGAATTAGCAATTAAATACACTATTATTGATAATTTCTATAAAATGTTAAGCTTCAGGACTTGGGCCAAGAATTAACACCCAGGCAAGCATCATTTCTACCAGAAAATCAGGTTCTACCATAAATTCAGGCGAGATCTGACTACTGCCATAAGAAAGGTTTTAAGCTTAATATAAAACGGGAATGTTTCTCATCCCTGGAATGCATTTGCCAAAGAACTCCAACTTCTGTCTCCTTTCCTGTTGAACTTTAAAAACCGGAGAGACAACTGTCTGTTGAGACTGTTTTGTCTAGAGCCTGGCTGGAGGCAGCAATCCAGAATGATAAGTTTCAATTCTTGGTCTCCAGCTCACAACTTCAGGAAACACCTTGATTGTACCTTGTCAATTGCCAAGTTAACTTAAAAATAAAAGAATGAAAGGACCCCTCTTCTTTGCTTCCTACAAAGCAGGAAGTACGGGGGCGGCGGTTCCACACGGACCCAAAACCCATATTTTTCTGTGCTCTAGCACTGAAAACCATTTATGACCGAATTGAACCCTGGAAAGTCCTGCTTTTTCTCTCCCTCTGATCATCCGTGTCCATTTCAGTCTCATAACTCTGGCATTTACTGGCACAGCTGGCCATCAGATAATCCCACATGTGGGATTTGAATAAATCCAGCCCTGCATTTGGACTAATTATATGAATAATGGTTGTGAGGAGAAAAGAGGAAAGGGTGCCAAACTCCCTAAGATATTCGAGGTAGTTTTCTGTATCTTTGCTAAAAACAAACCAACAAATCATCAAAACCAGCAAGAACCTCATTTTTTTAATAATATAAGTAATAGATGTCCACTGAAGAGAAATGACAGCATACAGATAGACACACGGGGTGGGGGGGGGGGAGATGTTAATACATGGTATAACATTTTATTGGATATTAATGTTTAGTACACAAATTCTAGGTCAGGGAGTGAAAACTCAGGCCCCCCAGGCTACATCCAGCCCACTTCCTGTTTTTATTAATAGAGTTTTTTTGAACACAACCATGTCCATTTGTTTACATGTTATCTTTGGCGAATTGTATGATTCAATGGCCAAGTGAGTAGTAGGAACAGCCCGAATGGCCCACAAAGCCTAAAATAGTTCTTGTGGATTATCTGGCCCTTAGAGAATAAGTCTGCCAGGCCCTGATCTATACTTTCTGTCTCTACATATTTGTATTTATACAAAGTCTCATACACAATTATTATTTTTATTTTATTTTTTTACTTTTTAGTTTGAAATCATTATAAGCCCACAGAAAGTTGCAAAGAAACATAAAAAGAAGTCCTGTGTAGTATTCCCCCAGCTTCCCCATGGTTGGCATGCTGTATAATTATAGCACACTACCAAAACCAACACGAAGTCAGATTTTACCAGTGGACGTGCCATCATTTGCGGTGATATACACACGTGTTCAATATAAAAGTGATATAAAATACCACTGTTAAATTCAGGGGGACAATGACGAAAAGTCCTCAACTAACAGTAAAGGAAAAAGAGCATGGATACAGTTAGTGTGCCCTGGGAGCTGCTAAGCGTCCTGTGTGATCCAACAGTCTTGAGGAAACCATGACTGTTTCCCCTGCACCAGTACTCACTCCAAAGTCACACTGACCAAGACTTCAGAGGGAGGTTCTGTATCTTATGTTCACCTACACTTCTAATCCTTCCTGCTTTCTCCCTCTTGCATCCTCATCGTCTTCACACACACACACTCACACACACACACACACACACACACACACACAATGCATGAAATATGACTGGAGATCAAAGAGGTCAAAGATGACAGCACGATGGTAAGGGCCAGCTCCTCCGAAGCCAGTGATTAAAGAGAAAAGTGACATTCAGTGTATTCAAATTTATTTATCTGACATCTGCCTGGGATTCATCTGAAATGTGGGGGACTGCTTCCCAGTCCTTTCACAACACATGCCTGGCCTCAGTAGATCACACTTTGCTAGGGAGGAAGTTTTCAAGCCTCCACAGCTGGGAAGAGATGTCCATTTCTGGCAAACTGTGTGAGGAGAAACCCCCCTGTCCGGCAAGTTATGAGTTGCGTTGTAACTCATTTCCCCCGGACAGAATGGCCAAATGTCTGTGCAGATTCTGGCTGCATTAATATTTGTGTTGAGTGGGGCTGGGTTAGTAAGCCTAGGTTATAGGTCTTTAGGAACTGTATGAATGTGTTTGGTAGGGAAGAGTAATAAAGTGGTATTGTTTTTTTAACAAAGACTACTTAAGGAACAGTGTGATTGAGAACATTTAATAGAGCAATTTGAATGGAAGATAGTAACCAACCAGAGAGAAGCCAACAAAAGATGTGAGTCCTTGCCTGGGCCCCGGGGAGGACTGTGTCGGAAAAGCAGACAGGCTTGAGGTGCTCGGTTCTCTTTCTGTGTCTTGGCGGGAGCCAGGAGATGTGAGCGAGCACAGCTGGGACGGGGAACCAGGATCCTGAGGAGAAGAGAAACTCGAAGGACGCGAGGGTGAACACCTAGGGACCAGTTAGGAGGCTGTTGCAATAACCCGGGTGAGAGAGGACAATTCCTGGGACCCGTAGTTCTCCAAGTGTGGTACCCAAACCAGCACCACCAGCATCACCTGGAAACTTGTGAAAAAGGAAACTCTTAGCCTCACCAGAGACCTCCTGAATCTGAACCCCTGAGGGTAGGACCCAGCAAATGGTGTTGTAACAAGCCCTTGATGTGATTCTGACACACACTGGAGTTTGAGATCCACCTCCTCCTTGGACTAAGACGTTAGGAGTGGGTGGGGAATCAGGCTCTGCATATGTTTTAAATATAGAGCTTGGGCAATGGGCAAAGGCTCATTAAGGTGGGTTCCTTAGGGCATGACCAGGGTTCTTCTTCAGTTTGCCATAGTCCCCACTCAACCCTTTACGGTCCCTCTGTAGACATTTGATTTTGTCTCCTGCCCGAGACTCATGGAGGAAGGAGGTAGAAATTTCAGTGATGGGAATCCCAGAAACTTCTGTTAGAAATATCGCCTTGGGTCGTTTTCTTATGCGTGGGAGACTCATCTCAGACATCCTCTTTCGAAAGCGTGGGAGGAGGAAAGAAGAAAGTCTGTACTGAGGTGGGGAGAAAGGATGTTGGAAAAGAAGGGGAATGAATGAGCCCCATGGTTCTCTTTTTCCATTCTGCCTCTCCTTCTCCAGAAGCGACACTCAGGGTACCTGCTGTTACTTCCAGCAAGTGTGAAAGAGGAAAATCACCTTAGCCTCATTTGCCAGGTGGCAAAAGTTTAAGCAGCAAACCGCAGTTCTAAAACGCAGCTCTTATTAGACACCACTGTGACATTAAGCCCCGAGAGTGACCTGCTCTGTCACCTGAAAGAATCTACTGTTAACACAGGGGCTCTAGTCAGGATATTAATGGGTTCGGTTTTTCATTCCTATAATATTTTCATCAGTTAAAAAAAAAACTCATTTCAACCTGCGTTAAGTTTGGAAAGGGGACTCTGTGGGGTGAGAAGTGACAGGATTTGGGGAAGCTTTTATTAGCTCATCAGGTAAAAAGCAAACATAGAGGGGATTCAGGTTGTTTTAAGAGAAACCTTCATTCAGAAATCAAAGGTTGATTGAGCCTGTGCGCACTTTGTCACACGGCGTCTGTGCTGCAGGAGAAAAGACGAGGGCATCAGGAGGAGAGCAGCTTTCATGCAAGGCTGCTAAACACTGATCTTTCCCCGGTGTCTTTCCACGGCTGGTTATGTCGTGGCTCAACCTAGCGAGATAAGGCGCTCACAAGCTGGACACTCCAAAATATACAATAGCTTAAATCAGATTAATTCTTGGTTTGCAGTTACCACAGTTTATTAAATCTAAGATTCCATTGATTGTAAGGTATGCTATTATGTAGGTACCTCCTAGGGAAAAAACAACAACCCTGCCAATTAATTGTAAGATTTCATTGCTTGCAAGATGCATTCTGATTTCAGACATATGAAGATGCCCCGAGGTAGACTGTCTAAGCTGGTAGGTAGGCACAGGGAGGCAATCAAGAGCCCATCTTCTTTCCAGCTCTTTCTGCTCCATCAGGTTTAGTGTCACATGCTTGTCACTCAAGTGCCTGCAAGATAGCGGATGTATCGTCATATCTCATGTCCCCTTTGCCAAAGGAAGGAAAAAGAGTGTATCGGTCAGGATTCTACCAGAGAAACAAACAAAAAATAAACACTGGGAGATACATACCAATGGGACTTTTTTATTCATTCATTCGTTCATTTATTCATGCATCTCAAGGAATTAGCTTATGCAGGTGTGTGTCTAGCTGGCTAAGTCTGAAATTGGTAGGGCAAGCCAGTATGCCCAGGCTGGAGCTGAGGCTGCAGTCTGGCGGTGGGATTTCTGCTGCTCAGGTAACCCTGTTTTGCTCTTGAGGTCTTCAACTGATTGGATGAGGCCCACCGGTGTTATCCTTTACTTAAAATCTACTGGTTATGGACTTCAGGTACCTCTACAAACTCCGTCCACAGCAACACCTAGAGGAGTGTTTGGGTAACTCAGTGCTAGAGTCTGGCCAAGTTGACAGGTAAAACGAACCACCACAAAGATGGAAGTGATGAAAGAATATCTTCTAGCAAGCTTTTGCCTTTTTCGTCGGGGGAAGACTCCATTCCCCCATATCTCCTGGTAGCAGATGAGTGTCACATAACTACCCATAACTGCAAAGGAGGCAGGAGGGGAATCTTTGGTTTCTTTCAGGCCCTACAGGAGGGCATATACTATGTATACACAGGGAAATCAGCTGTGAGTGGATGTGACTGGGCCAGCCGTAGGCTCTTCCACTTCTTATTTCCTGGACATTTAATGCGTACAAGAGGCTGACCAACCACGTGCTGCCCACATTCGATTCTTGTTCATTACCAAAGATAATTAAATAACATTGACTCCCAACGTGAGAAATTCATTCCCCTCCCGTGCGTGGCTGCTGAAACTGCTTTTCAATTTAGAGGTGTGCTATAAAAGGCCTCTCAAATCATGTAAGGCAAAAAGTAAATCCACTTGAAGGAAAATATTAAATAAGAAATCGGACTAGTGGTCTGCTGAGGCATCATGGGAAGGTAGCGAACGACTCACCAAAGCACAAGTTACTATATTAGAATATGGCCCCTCCCTGTTCTCAATTGGCTGAATCACGGCCCCGCTCGCTCACATAGCTTGAGGTGTGATCACCTCTCTGAACCTCCATTTCCCCACCTGTAGAGCCAGGACACTATCTGTACCTTCATCCTAGGTCATCCATGAAATCACGTGGGATCCCACAAAGCTCTGCCCGGTGCCTGGCCTGTCACCAGCAGTCCTCAATCATGGAAATGGTGCTATGATATTCGTAATTTCCCCAATGGAGGGAATGTTTTCATAATCCTTTCCACCTAAAATTGAAGGACTTTATGATAACGAGAGTGGTGGGCCTGAGCTATAGGAAGTGTCTTTACCCTGCCAAGCCTTAATGTTGCTTCATGTGTAATGTGGGCTGGACAAGAGCAAGCGGAAACACCCCAGAGGCCCATTCGTCTTTCCAAGGAGGTTCCCCTTCCATAGCTCACTGGATCTTTACCATAAGAACGAAAAGTGAACACATGTACCGTCTCCTTTTCCAAAGGCGTGTTGATTCAGGCACTGAGTAGGTGAATAATTTATCCCGGGGCAAACTCATAGGAATTGGCCGGCGTGGATTTGAAATCACCGAGGTGGTTTTGGTACCTAGGGAACAATTGGCAATGTCTGGAGACACTTTGGGTTGTTATGACTGGGTGGGGTGGGGGTGCTGCTGGCATCGAGTGGGTGGAGACCAGGGGTGCTGCGAGCAGTCCCACAACGCACAGGACGGGCTCATGATAGTGAGCCCTCCAGCTCCAAACGTCAGCAGTGCTGAGGGTGAGACGCCCTGCCCCAGATTCTCTGCAAGCCTTGCCTTGCAGGTTTTCTCAAGGGTCACACGAGGTCAGGGCTGTGTCAGCACTCTGTGAAAATGGACAAGAGCCAGGCAAGCACCGGCGGTAATCAGAAGCCCTGATGAAGCCATCATAGCGAAGTGGGGACATGTTGGGCAGTGCATGGGCTTATGGGAATGGATTCTAAATTCTGTCTCTGTGAATCCCTGGCAGATAAGAAGAGAAGGCGGAAATCAGTTCAGTTTAGTCACCAGAAAAGCCAGTTATCACGGTAGCAGGTAAACATCTCAGCCAGTGCACAAACTCAGGAGTAGAAGAAATTTGACTCTCATGTTCTTCGCCTGAACTAAAAGTCTAGTTCAAGTCCCTGCTCTTAGCAGCAGAAACTTGATTGTAGGTGATTCAGGACTTCTCCCCTCTTCTATGGGGGATGGGTGAGCGTGTGCCCCCAGGAAAGGTGGGGTCCTTCACGGAGGTGGCTGTGGTGGCATGTGGTGGCATCACGCTCTCACAGCGTCTCCTGGTCCGCCATGGCCAAGGCCATCACTCAGCTCTTCCCGAGCCCCTGGAACTCTGTGGCATCTGATCACGTTTATTCTGTCCCCCACTTGTGAGGCAGCTGTGGCATTCTCACACTGGCGCACATGGGTACTCGGTGACACAGCCACGACAGGCTGTATGATGTGCTGGGCCCCTCGTGCAAAAATTATTAGGAATTTCAAGCTGGCAACAGGTCAAATGGCCATGAAGCTGGCCCTGGATGGACACCCCCCCAGGCCCATGTGCCTAGACACCCCTTTAGCCACTTTGCTGCCATTCCTCCCCAACTGCATTGGAGCTCAGTAGGCTCTGTGGTGACTGGCGTCTTTCCTAAGCGCTGCCTGGGACGGGTCCATGGGGAGACTGCTACTGGATCCACTCGAAACCATTAGGATTTCTATTGTCACTCTTTCTCAGGGACACCTGGCAGGACCTGACACCCTAGCTCACCTCCAGCTCTCGTCTGCCCTCCACTCCACGTGTTTATCTCGTTGCGTCCAGCAGGGAAGACTTGGTCTTTAATCGCGTCTTCTCTTTTCTATAAGTTGTCTCAGGAACCGTGTGTTTACAAAACCTACTTTCATTAAACTCAAGTTCATATCCTTTTATTTTTGGTTATCTCTCTCCCCCGAGGTGTGGGGGGCTGATACCAACAGGGGACAAGCAGCCAATAATACAGGCATAGTAGGAAAAATTAAGGCGATTTTTTCAAAAGAATTATCCCACCATGTGCAATGAACCATCTACCACCCTCCTCCCAAAATATCCTTGCACAAGTTACTTACGAAAATGAAGAAACTTTCTGGGGATTCTGTGGCAGAAATTATGTGGGTGGGCTACTGGGAAGGATCCTCATATAGCCGTGAAGTCCTCACGTAGATTCCATCTCTTCCAGGAAGTCCTCTCTGATTTCACCCAGCTTGAGGTAGCTACTCTTGAGGTCCCCATTACACAAAAGCTGTGTGGCTCTCCATTCTCTCCCATTTCCTGTAGACCTGTGGGGTGCTGCTGTGGAGAAAGGGAAACCACAGGGCTTGGGAGGTGGACAGATGTATGTCATGAATCTATGTCGGTTTGGGCAAGCTGTCTGGCCTCTCTAAGCCTTCATTTCCAAATCAGGAAAAAATGAGCATAACTATACCTATTTTGCTGGCGTGTTTGTTACTGTGCTTGCTGTTGTCCCTTTAACTTTTGTTATTGTTGTGCAAGTTTTAGGCTGGCTACTAGAAGGCAGGCTCCTTCACCCAAGGCCCTGTTTGTCTATGTGTCCCCAGCCCCCTCCCACCTTTGCACAGAACACAGACTGTGTTGCATAGTAGATACTCAATAATATTTGTTGGGACAGGGAGGGCATTCCCTACCCTGGTTTTTTCTTCCTTAAGGAAGTAGCTACGAACTCAGAGCTTCTCACAGCTTCCCTCCTCCGCCTGCAATCACCAACCTTCCAGAGCATTCCCTGAGCTGACCACCAGGTAATGAATGCAATGGCTGACATTTATGGGGCTCCTGAGCTGTGCCAGGCTTCTGTGCTAAAGGTAGGGTGACCCACCGTCTCAGTTTGCCTGTTCACTGAGGGTTTCCCTGGGATGGGACTTTCAGTCCTAAAACTGGGATAGTCCCAGGAGAAGGGGGACAAGTTGATCACCTTAGCGAGGGCTTCTTGTGTGTTCTGTCTTATGTATTTCTACACGCACTTTTCTTTAGAACAGTTTTAGATTTACAGAAAAACACAGAGAAGCTTATGTAGAGCATCCCGTATGTCTGGCACCCAGTTCCTACTATGCGTAACATCTTACAGTAGATGGTCCACTTGTCCCCGCTAATGACCCAGGATCGGTAGGTGCATTATTCAATACGTTATTAACTAAAATCCATCCTTTTTTCAAATGCCCTTAGTTTTCCCCTAATGTCCTCTTCCTGCTCTACAGCCCACCCAGAATACCACGTCGCACTTAGTTGTCATTGTCACCGTAGGCTCCTCTTGGCTGTGACAGCTCCTCAGACTTTCCTTCTTTTTGATGACCTTTATGGTTTTAAAGAGCACTCGTCAGGTACCCTCCCCTATCTCTTTTAATCCTCACATAAATCTTCAGGGACAGATACTATTGTTCCATTTTACAGCTGCTGGGGTTGACATCCGAGGTGATAACCAGCAAAGAACTGAATGAGAGTTTGAGTTTCCCCTGGGGGACCAATGAGTCCTTAATAACATCAACAATAACAACTGATATATTTACTGCTGCTCTGCCCCAAGTACCTTCTAAGAAGCCCATTCAGATTGTTTCATTTATTCCTCACAATTGCCCGGTGTTATGGAGACTAGAATTTTACAGATGAGGAAACTGAGGCCCGAGAAGTTTTAAGTCCCTGGCCCAAGTCACGCAACTGACAAATGGCCAGCTTCTGGAAGTCCTTTATGCTCTGTCCTTCCAGGAAATTCCTCTCAGTGGGAGCCTGCAATTTTAAGGAACATATTCTCTCTCCTTGTGGAAAATCTATACCAGGGTCCCTCAAAGTTGACTGCCTCACTTGAGGGCCTCGTTTAAAATGCACATTCTGATTCCTTAGGTCTGGGATGGGGCCTGAGAGCTGTAACGGGAACAAGGTGGCAGGTGAGCCCATAGGGAGTAGCCAGACTGAGAACCACCTCCTGCCTCACAGCTTTCCTTTCTTCCTGGGACAAAGGAGAACTGCCGTGTGCCCACACAAGGAAGTAGCCGGAATCCCTCAGGTCACTTTCAAGCCCTCTGGAGCGCCACATGTCAGCAGCTAGAAAGAAATCTCAAAGCTGAGAAACCCCAGACACTATCATCCTAGACGACCAATTGGCAACTCCCGCCTCTCCAGCAGGGTTTGTAGAAAACGTAATTAGCCCAGGTGAGGCTCATTAGAGCCGGCCTGGGATTCTGCCAGTGGTACCAGGAGCTTTGTGCCAACCCCTTGATTTTAATATCAATGGCGGTGCTGACAAGAAAGCTAGAAGGCAGGCCGGGTGGGAGGAAGCTTTGTACCTGGACGAGCCCTCTCCCTCCTCCCTTTCCACTAGCTCTCACCACAAGGTGAGGCAGTTGGCTTCCTTAAATCTGAAGTAGCTCATGAGTGATTTCCATAGTCCTCCCCTCTCTAATGAGCTGGGCCTCCGGTGATCCCAAAAATGAAATGAAGCTTGGAAAACGAGACAGTTTGGAGAGTCAGACCTGAGTAGCCCTTCGCCGGCTCCAGCAGAACCCTTGACTTCCTTTGTCAGTTTCCTTGGAATTCCCTTGGGCCTGGAGCACATGGCAAAGTTTGACTTCAGAACCTCACAGCTCTGGAGTGTTTCTGCCAGAGGGTCCCGGTCCCCTGCGTGTCTCCTTGTTCTCATGCAAAATTTGAAATGGGCAATGGTAAGCAGGGCTGTCTTTTCTGCCTGTAAATTAAGCTATTGATGCTGATGCAATATTTTCAGAACAGGACTCCAGGCTGCCTCCCAAGCTTCTGGATACTGCACAGAGACCGGCTCATAGTTCTTGTCATCGTCACGTCATCCTGCCACCCATCACTATCATTGATTAGGGATCTGTTATGTGCGAGGCACCAGGCTAGGCATTTTGCCTGCATTCTCTCACGTAGCACACTCAGTGAGCGAGGTTATTCTCACACCAGCGAGGAGAAAGCAGGCTCCCCCAACGCCATCCTAACACCCAGTGGCTCATCCTGTCTGCTCGGCCATGGTCGTCGAGACAAAGGTTATTTTCCACTGTGCAAATCCCAGAAAGAGTTTGAATAAAAAGTGATCGCTTTACAGGTTTGGCCATAAACTTGGATCTGATCATTGAGTTTTATAACAAGTAAGAGAATGAAAAAGAGAGAAGAAAAGAAAGGGGGAGGGAAGAGAGGAAAAAATGAAGGGAAAAAATAAAATCAGGTAAATGAACAAAATAATGCCCCGGTAATGTATATATAGGGAGGAAAAAATGGCAGCGGTGACATGTTTACAGTAAGTATTAGAGAAAATGAATTCCAAATGGCTCTGTTAGAAATTGGTATATGTTGATGTGTGTGTTACTTTAGTGTGAGAAACAAATAACCCTATTGAGAAAGGCTAGAAATAAGTTTATATATGTAACCTTTGTTTTCTCTGCCGCCCCTAAAAAAAGAGAGCTTATGTCATGGTAAAATTCCATCACCTAGTCATGCATATACTTAAGATGGATTTCCTGAGCACCTTCTATGTACTAAGAAATAGAATTTTAAAAATAATAATAAAATCTAGACTCTCCACGGAGCAGGTAGGTGGACACGTCCGCAAGCGATTGAAATGCACTGTGAGACGTACAACTGTTTAAGAGTATGTTCGAGTCATTTGGGCACAAGCAACAGAAACTGACTGGTAAAATCACGCGAGTTCAGCGTCTCACGAGAACAAAAAGAGCATCAGATGCAGATCTAAGGGCGGTGGTCAAGGAACCATTCTCAGGGAGGGCGTGTTTCAACTGAAACTTGAGGGAGAAGCAGAGGGGTGAGTAGCAAAGTGTGGGTGTGTGTTTTTGTGAGTGTTAAGAAGAAGGGAGCAGGGCAGACAGGTGGAAGGTGAGAGTCCCCTGAAGAGATTTCCCACTGGAAATAGTTCTTGGTGAGGAAAGGGGCTGAGTGGGAAAACAACATCAGGGGAATGAGCCCCACAGAGGGCTTGTCCTGTTCCCACCCCCCACCCCCAGTGTAGAGAGCCACAGGAAGGGTACGCTGTAAGAAATTACAGAAGGAGACAGCACAAATTAAAACTCCTCTTACTGTAAGCCTCTAACAAGCATTTTTTGAAGCTGCCTCACAGGAACTGTTTCACTCTAGGAAAAAGCCTCCTGGTTCCCGTGACTCAGAGAGCGCTCTACAGAATAATTCACCAAATTAGAGTTTGCCAAGTATAAGTTTATAAATCCAACCCCTCTTGCCCGCCCCCCATTACGTTGATTATATCTTTCATCCCCAAGAATGAGGCCAAGAGCCTCCTCCCTGCCCCTCCTCTCCTCCCTCTGTAATCCTCACCCCTCATTTCTCTCCTCTCTATCTCAGCATCCTGCCACCCCTAAGGCGGTGGCTTGATCCCTGCGAAGCTTCCCGTGAGTTCATTAAAAACCGCCACCCTCTCCAGTGCCCACCGGGCACTCCCAGCGGCCCCTGGGGCCATGGCAGTGGTACAGAAAGCCAGTCACTCAGGAGAGGCCAGCCCACGCCGAGGACAGGGACCCCCCTCACAAATGAGAGGAGCCAGCAAACAGTTAATGGTTTAATCCTGTTCAGAAAAAGTCAAGGCAGACTTGTGATTCTTGATGTTAATGAAGGTGTCACACATTGTCTAGAGAAAGTTGTGCCTGGCAATCTTCCCCTTTTCGGATGCCTACCCCAGTGACATTTCATCTCACATCCACCTTAATGAAATGCATAATTAACATATTCTAATTGTGCTGAGCGCTGCGATGATTTTGACAGAACTCGCTTTCCATGTCTAATTTGATGCTAATTTAATCTGTTCCTCTCCCGCTGACATGACCTTTCTTGATTGAGTTTCACTGAGGAAATTTTTTGATGGATTGATTTATCAGCATTACAGAGACAACAAAGGCTCAGGGTGCACGACAGAAAATAGGAAGGGACCGGCCCTCGAAGCCAGCACGCTCTGAACTTGCCGGCTGGAATGTCCTCTTTTCAGAGACGGCTTGTCTGATCTACTGATGGAATTTGAGAAATGTGACATCTGTGTGTGGGTTTGATCTCTCCGATAAAGACAGTAAATAGCTTATTGTGGATGTGAAGATTTGCGTGGAAAACTCCTCTAGGGCTAGTGGAAGGATACATAGGCTCGTGCTGGTGACCAAAAGCAGCATGTGAGGCTAGTCCACCGGCTGATGGCGGCTTCCTGCCAGAGGCCTGGTCAGTTGGCTTCAACCAGAAGGCATGGGGAGGCAGGCAAGTGTCCATCTTAAGTTAAAATGGAGAAACATTGCATCTATGTAGGTCATTGAATACGGATTTCATATTTTCACATATTTTGTAGCCAGCTAAAGGAGAGGTCAACCTTGGTCTTGTAGAAAGGTCTGTGGAATTTTCCCGCTGTGATACACAGGGTCTAACGTCTATTAACATAAATATCTCTTTGTCCAATTCTAGGCCGAGGTGGTAGTATGTGCTTAGGGTATACACAGTCTTGGAGCTGACCTATGCCTCACATAGTCAAGTGGCTCAGGGGGTGTTGTGGTCTCTCTCATTCTGTAGACACAGGGCTCCAAACCAGAATCAGAGGGAAAGTAGTCCCTCACCCTACATTACACAAAAGTGGCTTCTTTCCAACAGCTGTGAAGGCTCAGCTGCGAAGGGGTCAGGCCAGGATTTCTCAGCTTTGGCACTGTTGTCATTTGGGGCTGGGATATCCCCAGGGCCGTCCTGGGCACAGTAGGATGGTTAGCAGTATCTTGGCCTCTACCCAATACATGCCAGTAGCAGCGCCCCATCCCAAGTCGTGACAGCTAAAACTGTCTTCAGACTTTGCCAGATGTCCCCTGGGGAGTGAAATCTCCCCAGGTGAGAACCACTAAGGCAGAGGACCAGCTTGTAACGCCTGCGACCCCACATGTCCTCATGGCCTGCTCCATCCCTCACTTCATCCGCGCAGTTTCACTTCCCAAACTGGACTCTGCCTGACCCCCTCTCTAGGAGCAAACCCTCCATCCTCTTACCCAACTTCTTCTTTTCAAAACATAAATAACTACGTTTTATTAAATATTGATTTGTATATTATTCACCTCTACTCACTAAACTATTAAGTTCCGTAAGGCTGGGGACTCGTCGGTCTTTTTTTTTAACTGTGATGAGATACACATCACGCAAAATTGACCATTCTAACCACTGTAAAGTGTACAATCCCGTGTCTTTTCATACAGTGAATGTGCAACCATCACCATATCTAGTTCTAGAACTTTTTCATCACTGCAAAAGGAAACCCCACACCTCATTCCTCCCCCCCCCCCCCCAGCCCCTGGCAAGCACTGATCTCCTTTGTGGGTCTTTGGACTCGCCTGTCCTGGCCACTCCGTAAAAACGGAATCATACGATACGTGCCTTTTGTATCTGGCAACTCCTGAGTTAATATATCAGCCACCAATTCCAGGTATATACCCGAAAGAGTTGAAAACAGGTGTTCAAACAGAAACTTGAACATAAATATTCCTAGAAGTACTATTCACACGGCCAAAAGGTGAAAACCATCCTCGTGTCTGACACCTAATGAAGGGAGAAACAAAATATCCATACAATGAAATAGTCAGAAAAGGGGAGGAAGTACTGATACTGTCATAAGATGGGTAAACCTCGCCTGGCTTTTCATTGTTGCACCTTTAGTGCCCAAAACAGTGTCTGATGCATGTATAGTAGGTGCTCAGGAAATTCATGTTAATAAATGGAAGGCATAGAAAACTAAATGAACTAGAGATAGTCAAGAACTGTGAATAGTTCCAAGTGGCAAAGGGCCTGTTATGAGAGTCATGATAGGATCCTAAGAACGCCTTGCTTTTTTCTTCCTTTCTTCCTGTCCTCCCCATTTTCTCAAATATTTGTCTTAGAAGAGGAGTACTCAGGGTGTCCATAGTAAGTAGATGTTTTCCTTCAAAGTAGCCTCCTGGGAGGATGAAACACTTATTCCAACATGGTTGCCGTGACTGCAGAGACTTTTTTTTTGCAAAATTTCTCCAGGAGCTGCCTGAGGAACCCCGTAAGGATAGCAAGCTAACGAGATTATAATCATTATAATTACAATTCATCATAGATCAAAAGCAGTTTAACTCAGCAAAATGACCTGGCCTGCTTCACTATCTTTTGTTCTCGGTGCCTTCTGGCTTTGCTCAGAGATGAAATCTCTCTGCAAAGCCCAGCTAGACAGTGTGTGCAGGTGTGCTCCCAGAGAGGCAAGTCCAGTGGAGTATGGCTGAGGGGCTAAGTACCCACTCTGCCACCACCTGGGAAACTGCGCCTCAGTTTCCTCATTGGTAAACGTACATAATCAGCCCTACTCGAAGAGTTGCCCTGAGGATTAAATTAGTTAATAATATATCCCACACATACATTAAGAATGGTGCCCGACACACAGTAAAGGCTTTGAGGTCTGACTGTGATGAGATACACATCACATATAAGAAATGTGTCTGAACTTTTCCAATAATTGTGTGGCTTTCCCAGGTGAGAGGGGCTACACTTAACCATATTCTGAAAGAATCGTTAAGAAAAGCAGACATACAGTTTCAAGGCACATCTTCAACGATGGGTCCATTTCTACTGCTGTTGTCACAAATTGCCACAAACTTAGTGGCTTAACACAGCACAAATTTATCTTACAGCTCTGGAGTTCAGAAGTCTAAATCAGTCTCCCTGGGTTAAAATCAAGGTGTCAGCAGGGCTGGGTTTTTTCTAGACGCTCCAGGGAAAAGTCCGTTTGCTTGCCTTTTCAACGTCTAGAGGCTGCTTGCATTTCTTGGCTCATGGCTCCTTCCTTGGATTACTCCAATCTCTCTGTCCTCATAATCTCTTATTCATGGCTCTGACTCTCCTGCCTCCCTCTTATGGGGACTCTGATGATTACACTGGACCCACCACGAGAATCCAAACTGATCTCCCCAATCTCAGGATTCCTAATTTACTCCCATCTGCAAAATCCCTTTTTACCACATTAGGGAACATATTCACAGGTTCTGGGGATTAGGATGGGGCATTTTAGAGGCCATTATTCAGCCCACTAGAAATGACTTCATGTTACATAAGAAACGGTTCTCCGTGGAAAACATCAAGTCCCTTCCACTCCTTGGTGCAACTCTGCTGTGCCATTTTGAGGGAAGAAAACCAATTTGGAGGAAGCAACTGGGATCAGAGATCGGAAGGGACTTATAGGACGGTACACTCTTTTGCAATTCTCTGCCTCAGGAAACTTGTCAGGATTTTGTTATGCTTGGCCAGCAACCCCAGGCTTGAAGCTTCTCAAGGAGTCTAACCCCCAACACATGTCACGTTGGGGAACATCAATTTGGCTGCAAGCTTGATCATGACATCGCATCCTACTTGGTCCACTTCAGACAGCATAAGCCCCTAGCACACCTGGCCAAAGCTGTTCTCACACAGCCCTCTGTGCAGTCATGAATTGTGTTTCCGTTAGGTTCCCTGCTGTTTCTGTGGCACCTACAGCCAGTGCCTGACCCCTTACAGACAAGTAAACAAATAAATAAACACTTGTCGTATAAATGAGCAAATGATTGCTATTGAGGGCTTCTGTAGTGTTTAGAAACGATAGTTCTCTTTTTTTTTTTTTCTTTTTGCAAAATATGAAACACATTTTGTCTATTCTGCCGATAGTCCACCTGGAAAATCCTGGATTTCTCTGCATATTATCATCATTTGTGGCCACCTTGAAACTTCAAGTTTTCCCCATGTGAAACCAGAAGAGAGTTTGGGAAGGCATTGTTGCTTAGAGCAATGCCTGCTCATTGAATCTTCTTTTTCTTCAGAATAGCTCACCTCAATAAGATCACGGGCATTTTTAATAAGCCGGCACCCAGGAAACAAAGCTGTTACGAAATGACTGACTTACTGGTTCCAGCCATAATTTTTGGCCACTGCTGGGTGTTGCTTTTTTTTCCCTTTGTCAGTCTAAAATGAACATGTAACATTTCACTTTCAATCCATTAGAAAGAAGCAAAGAAGGGGCTATTTGCATTTGATCTGCAAATTGGACCAGAATAATTTTTGTCAACTTCTGATCTGCCAATACTCAGTTTTTTAAAAAAATTAAACTAAATACGCATTAATTCACTGTTTTCCATTATTGAGTGAAAAGATTTTTTTTTTTCTGTCAGCTGTGTTTCTATTCAGGATCAGTTATAGACTATTTTGCATTATTAACAATTGGGAAGTTGAGAAGTGACATTTCCTTTGAACTCCAAACAAATTGCAAACTTCAAAAAATGTTTGGCAAAACAACATAATATTATAGCCCAACGAGTCTACAATGGAGGGAAAAAAATGAAGAGAATAAAGAGACTTTTTTCGCAAATAGGATTCTAATGATATTTACCTCTAGAATGTTATTTTTACTGTTTACAAGTATTAATTGATTCCAGATCATGTAAAAAAATTAATTCTATTATCATCAATCCAATATCTGGAAGACTGTATCTGGTAGGCAAAATTCTAACGATCACCCCCCAAGAGTCTCATCTCAGGTTTATTCAACTAACACAAACCTACCATGTTTCCCCCAAAATAACACGGGGTCTTATATTAATTTTTGCTCCAAGAGATTCATTAGGGCATATTTTCAGGGGATGTCTTATTTTTTTCAAGTACAACAATCTACCCTTGTTCGAATACAGTCATGTCGTCTTCTTCTGGAACATCGTCATAACGTACTAAATGCATCCGTCTGGCTGATGAGCTTAACCGGGGCTTATTTTCAGGGTAGGTGTTATTTTCGGGTAAACATGGTAGGTCCTGTGGTGAAGGGAGTTTGCAGATGTAATTAACATCTCAACTCAGTTGACCTCAAGGTGTAGAGCTTCTCTGTCTCAGATGGGTCTGACCCGACAGCTGATCCCTTGAAAAGCAGAGTGTTTTCTCTGGCTAGCAGCAAAAGGAGAAGGCTCCCCTACTGGCACCAAGGAAGAAAACAAGAAAAACATGGGGGTCAGACAGATGTGAGTTCAGTTTCTCTGCTTACTGGTTTAGTGATCTTTAGCCAACTCTCCTAACACCCTGGGCTTCTATTTCCTAATCTATACTATACTAGCAACCTCATAAATTTATTGTGAGACATTGAGAGAGAGAATCTAGACAAAATAGTGCCTACCACATAGTATGTGCACGATAAAAGGTAACTATTATTTTTACAAATGTTCCCTTGATAAGATTTTCATTCACTGATCCTTTCGTCATCTGGGTTTTGATTCTAAAACCATGTGAGTCCACCAGAAATGGCACAGAAAAGTACAATTCAAGTATGGAGTATGGTCTTGAGGTCAGAGTTTGGATGGGGCCGTTTTCACCCCTCTAGCTTCCGTTTTGGCCCCTTGCCTAAGCTCCACTTTTTTTTCTCCTCAATTTACTGCACAGCTGATCAACTCTGTGTGTTTCTAGAAGCCCAAATCTTTATCACTACGCCATTCTCTGCAAAAAAGTAGCTAGCCTGTGACCTGTTCTTACAGGGCCTCACTAGGTAACAGGAAAGAGTCTTATAAACTAATTTATGCCAAGTTGGTAATGACCAATAATGGCTTAGCTACCCATATACACTCCATTAGAGATTTTTGATGTCTTAACTCTAAGAAAGAAGGTGGGAATTTTAGGCATCAACTTCAGAGCTGATGGAGAGATCCCTGGGGGGAGGGGGATGCAAATCCTTTTGGCATTGCTGAAAATTGCTCCCCGTATGCAGCTGTCCCTTCCATGTCCAACAATGACATCTACTTCTGCTGCCACCCCCTCTTCTTACATATATTTGTCTAATGTCTCTACTTACCACCCTGAAAACATTTCCCCAAGTTCCTTTTTCTCATATAAATAATTTGTATTACTTAGGGAAAAAATGAAAGTAATATACGTTTATTATAAAGGAATAGAAAATAAGAAAAACCAAAATAGAAAAAAAACTAAAAATCATCTGTAATCCCACCAGCCATGGAAAATGATGGTCTGGGAATGTCAGGAAGGGAGGGGTTTAGGGTTGGTAAATCGGGTTGGAAAAGCGCCTGGAAGATTTGCCCTGAAGCTATTTGCATAGCAAGTACCCCTTAGTCCCTGGGGATATAAGTGAGTTGCTGATGGAGATTGAGACAGGGGTGCAGCCCTATTTCCCAGCTACCCAAGAACGTCTCTAGGTACTGCACCTGCCCACTGTCAATATTTTGGTTTGTAAATATTTATCACATGTGAACACGTATGTGTCGTAGAATTTTTTCCTTGCGAAAACCAGAGTCGTGCCTGCATATTATTTTCTAAGTTGATTTTCTCCTAGCCTAAAATTGTGAACATTCCCTCCATCCCATTAAATATTCTTCTACATTCATTTATAAAGGCCACACAAAACCATTTCACGGGACGGATGCAAACTTTATTTTATTATTGGCCTGCAGTTGAGTATTTAAGTTGTTTTCAAGTTTGATTCTAATTCACAGCATAGAACTAGGCATCCTTGTAAACCAATCCTCATATACTTCCATGAATAAGTGAAGTTTCTGGGTCAATGGGTTACATAATTTAAGACTTTTCTAAAATAACTGCATCCTGCACTTTATCTCAGATTCAGCCTTTTATATTAGCCCAATATGGGTAGGCACAAGTAGTCCTCGACTTAAACTCTTTGTAGAAACCAAAGAATAGGGTGACCAACCATCCCAGTTTGCTCAGGACCGATGTGTTTCCTGAGATATGTGGGTCTTTCAGTGCTGAAACCAAGACAGTCTTAGGCAAATCGGAGCAGCGGGTCACCATCGCTGGGAAACCAAAGGCTGGCTGGCCACAAGGAGAGGATTTCATTGTATTAGCAAATACCTAAAAGCAGTAAACCAGCCTGGACATCTGATTTGGACTAGAGCCAAGGTCACAACAAGACGAAAAGTTTAACGACATTGTTAGAGCCAAGATGGCAGAAGTCATGGATTAGGTGAGTGGCCACATTCAAGAACTTTGAAATGTAAGGGTGTAGTGAAAATTTTGGAGTAGGAAACAGAGGCTGGGCAAAATGAGAGCATCTAGGAGTCTCAGGACCATTCTAGGAGACAGTAGGAAGCATGGCGTTCTTTCTGTGGGAGCCTCCAGTGGAGTCTGGTTTGCCCTTTAAGTAATGAATAGTTTTGATTTGAAAAGTTTTCTCTTTTCATGTCCTTTCTTTAAGGAGGTTTTCTGGATAATTACAGAAATTCTGAATGAAATAGATGGATAAATCTTACCATTTGGGCTTAGATAGTAGCAATATTGAATTCCACCCCTTCTGAATTTGAGAAAGTGTTAGTTTAAACATGAGAAAAGGAGTCCAAGTGGCCCATTGCAAGGCAGGTGCAACGCTTAAAACATTAGAGTGGTTCCTAAATTTGAGTCTTATTTTCATTCTCTTGACTCAAAGGGCCACTCAACAAGCACATGTCACGCCTGCTCTCTGATATCACACAGAGATTCAGAGATCACACTCCTAGAAGGATATCATTAATGTGGGGACAATATAGTCAGCGTTAGACTAGCAACTGGACCCTCTGGGTGCCCGGTTTCATATATAAGCAAATCCTTCCCTTCGTAAACTTCTATAAAGAAACCATCATTTATACATTCACTTTTATATGTGATTAGTTCTAAATTATTTTCCTTTTGCATCTGGGTCTCCACATTTTTCTTCAAGCCTTACACAGCTTTTGATTCCTTTGCACTTTGGGGGTGGTCCTAGGAGAGTAGACGTTGCCTGTAGTGGTGCTACTTGTCGACGGGCCATGGGTGTCAGAAGTATAATTTGCATATTATGTGGGTTCCACCAAAAATTGTTCACTAGAGGATGTATTTATTCATTCACTCACTCAACAATTATTTATCAATTGCCTACAGTGTATCCAACACTTGGGATATGCTGATTATCAAGACCGTCCTACTTTCTGTTCCATGAAGATTACATTCTAATTGAGGATACATTTAAGAAAAAGAAAAAGAAAAGAAAAAAATAACTATAAATGAAAATAAGTGTTCTAAGGAAAATTAACAATAGGGTTCAAAGAGGCTCCATTGGGGAACAAGACAACCCCTTTAACCAAGAAAGACCTTTCTACTTGCATGCAACTGCTCTTAGTAGCATTGCTCATAACAACCAGAGAGAAGAACTAGCCAAATGTCCTCCAGTGAATAATGAGTGGATGAATAAAATATGGTTTATCCATACAGTGAAATACTAATGAAGAGTTAATAAAAAAGATGAGGTCCTGATACCTGCTACAACATGGATAAACCTCAAAAACATATACTAAGTAAAAGAACCAGACTCAAAAGACCATATATTGTGTGATTCCATTTATATGAAATGT
The DNA here is from genome assembly GCF_057876585.1 of Rhinolophus sinicus. Classification (NCBI taxonomy): domain Eukaryota; kingdom Metazoa; phylum Chordata; class Mammalia; order Chiroptera; family Rhinolophidae; genus Rhinolophus; species Rhinolophus sinicus. The sequence goes on along the minus strand of NC_142513.1, from coordinate 6,967,047 downwards.
CAAGAAAAGACAAATCTATAGATACAGAAAGTAGGTTTCTGGTTCCCTGAGGTTGGGGGTGGGAATTACCAGCCAATGGGTTTCTTTGCGGGCTACAGCAGAGATAAAATGTTCTAAAGTGAGCTTACGATAAAGGTTGCACAACTCTGAAAATGAAGTAAGAAACACTGTCTCCTACCTTTTCAATAAGTGACTTTTATGGCATGTAAATTATATCTCAATAAGGTTGTTAATAAAACAAAAAGGTGAAAGGATGGATGCAAAGAGGAAAGGCTTTCCTGGAGAGGTGACCTTTAAACTGGCCTTGTACAAAGAGGGGTGTTGGCTGGGTTAGGAGAAAAGATTCCAGGCAGGGAGTCTGTGCAAAGATCCAGACGTGAGAGAGAACTTGGCATGTGTAATGAATTACTGGCAGGGAAGGATGGCTTGAGTATGTTGAGCAGAGAGCAGAGGTGGTAAGAGAAGAAAGTGGGGAAGCAGGCAGTACTAAGCTCACGCAAGATTTTGCAGGCCTACATGGACGGTGCCTGCCATACCATGGGGCCATTGGTAGATTTTAATTAAGGGAGTGACATACTGTAACTATAATTCAACAACATTTTTTCTTTAAAAAGAATAACAACCAATATTGCATTTATACTATTCTAGAGATTTTACACGTACTAATTTATTTATTCTTTGCAATAACCGTGTGAGGGAGGTACCGTTATTACAAGTAAGGAATGTGAGATACAAGGAGAGCCATGATTTAAGCTCAGCAAGTCCAGCACCAGAGCATAAAATCTTAACCACTACCCTACACTTGAATGTAAGGCTGGCTTCATGGACACACAACCTATGCAGTCACATAGGACCCCATGCTTTAGAAGAGTCCCATGCTGGGTTTCATGCTCTTCTGTCACCATCTTGAAACTCTTACTAGTTTTTGAACAAGAAGCCTCTTCTTTTCATTTTGCACAGGACTCTGCAAATTACGTAGCCAGAATGGGTTGAAAGGCCTTCTAGAATTTTTAGTACAGGAGGAGTTATTAACCCACTGATGGAATGGCCAAGGAGGAAGGACCAACCCTTAAACATGAAATTCCTTATTCATGTCCATTTTGAGAGACAGAACTCTCAGCTTCTATCAGATACTCAAAGGGATCCAGAAATCCAAAAGGGAGATGACTCCTTGATGTACCAGTGGCCAACCATTCTGATTTGGGAATAGCTAGATGGTGGAGGGCACTCTTTTTTTCTTATCATTCAGCTTCTTGTTGTCCTGTACTTATCAATAGAAAATCTTAGCGTTGGTAACACTCTTTTCAGAACACAGAGGAAATAGTAAGAAGAAAAATGAATGAAAACAAGTGGAAAAGAAAAATGATAAGCCAAAGATTTTCTTTAGTGTACTTTTTTCCACAAGGGCGACTAAAATTGTGTCTTTGTCTCTAGCAACAGAATTTTTTTGATCCCTGAAAAACAAACAAAAGTAGTTGCTCTGAATTTATACTAGTGAATGTGGTCTAATATTTTTTTACAAGCTTGCATGAATTCAATTTCTCTTTGTTTCAGGGACAAACTTGGATGATCTGAGTACTTTTCACGAATTATTATTACTAGGAAAATACACCCAGAATATGTTCATAAGAATAACTTTGAATATATTTATCCCATGATGAATAACGTTAATTGCTAGTTTTAGCACTATAGTTGATTTATTCAACAATTTATTATTACTATCTCAGAGGCTAGCCTTTTTTGTAACTAGAAGAAAACTAAATTTTAAAGCAAGTTTTTCCATTCCATTTAAAATAACCCCTGATTAATTTCTAAGCTGCTGAAGGCAAATGATAAAATTTTTATTTAGCTCCTGGTGCAAAATCTTCTGAAAGTTGTTTGTGTTCAAAAAACAATTACATACCCATGAAAATTGGAGTTATCCATTTTAAGAATAATAGGAACAAAAATAGTCCTCTGAACTTATAGTGAAATGATTTCTTATTCTTCCCTGTTGAGGAGCTGATGTCTTCCTGGGTTGCCTAATTGTGCAGCCCAGGAAGTCCCCAGATATCTGAGCTATCAGACAAGTAATATTTTTGTCTCCCAGGGCTCTCCCAGGGCGACCCCACAGGGAGACCCCCTGACTCTGTTTATTCTTAGAGTGAGCAATTGCATACAAATGGAAGATATTATGACATCGGCCACCAGAACAGAATACAGAGACAGGGAGAAGATACTCTGTAAAAACAAAATATTAATTCTACTCGAAACCCAGTCTGGATTTTCCAAAGTGGAGAACTATTCCTGGAAAGAACCAGAGATAGTTGATTTAGTTCTCTTTTCACATTTATCCCCACAAATCTGTGTCTCTTTTAAGGGCCATAATCCATCTGAGACACAAAGACTGCTGCTGTGAGACAAAAAAAAACGTTTTCTCCTTTGCCACCTAATATCCTTTTACTTTACAACACAGTTTTCTTCTCTGTGTTTTTTTATGCAAACAAACAAACAAACAAAAAAGGCAAAACTAGCTGTGCGTTGTTTCCATGCAGTCAATTGAACCTGGGTAAACTGGAACAAAACCTTAGCAACTAAAAGCAGGCAGAAGAAAAAACATTCTATTCTCCTTTTTTTTCAGTTTTCAACTCTTTTATGGGAAAATCCACCAATCTGTGCATAAAATAAAATGGTAAATTAGACTTGTTTCAAGAAATAAATTACAGTAACCATTCATCCATTAGAGATTTCTTTTTTTTTTAATGGTCCTTTGCCACTTGATGAAGCAAACATAAAACTTCACTCAGCTGGCAGATAATCTAGGCAAGAAGGTCCGTCTTCCTTTCATTATGAGATGACTGCCATAAATGTTGTTTCTATTTTTAAAACCCCAAATCCTTTGAATGTTGTTTTTCATTTTAAAAACTCAAAACAAGAATTTATTGTGGACATACCGTGTTTCCCCAAAAATAAGACCTAGCCAGACAATCAGCTCTAATGCATCTTTTGGAGCAAAAATTAATATAAACCTGGTATTATATTATATTATATTATATTATATTATATTATATTATATTATGGACCGGGTCTTATAGTAAAATAAGACCGGGTCTTATATTAATTTTTGCTCCAAAAGACGCATTAGAGCTGATGGTCCGTCTAGGTCTCACTTTGGGGGAAACATGGTAGCAACACTAACTAATATTTCTAAGATGGTATGCTTTTTCTGGTTAAAAATATGCTCTCTGATACCGCCACCCTTCCCCCCAGTTGCTCCCTTAGCCCATATCTATAGATACTATTTACTGAAGACCTATTGTGTACCCAGTACCTTGTATGTATTATTTCATTGGATCCTACCAACAATTCCATGAACAGTTACAATCCTGCTTTGTAGGTAAAGAAGCTCAGCATCAGAGATTTTATTTATCCAGAGGCGCTCGAGAGTGTCTGGAGTCAGAACCTGGCTCTGGCCCTTTCTTGCTGTGTGATCTTAGTCAAGTTATTAACCTCTCTGTGCCTCAGTTCCCTGTCTGTAAAATGGGGGAAGTAATACAGGACCCCACACACACACCCCCGTCACTTAGCTGTAATTCCAAAATCCAAAATGTCTGAAAAGTACAGGGCTTTCATAAATAGGACTGCAGGGCACGTGCTTATACTAAAACATTATCCATTGTTTCTCTGCAACTCAAATTTAACTGGGCACCCTGTACTTTCATTTGTGTAGTTCAGCAAAACTAGCTTCACACCAACACTAATTTGGCAAAACGACTGAACTGTGCTGGCGTGAGGTTAGTATAATCTTTACTTGCCCCTTGTGCGGGAGGTCTGAGCAGGGGACCAGCAAACATGGTGGCTCGGAGCCACGTGCTTGGTACATTTGAGAGACGGAAAGAAAACCACTGCAGATGAAACAGAAACATGGGGTAGGGGGGGACACAGGGGTACAGTCAGAGAGGCAGGCAGGAGCCAAATCACACCCTCACAGTGCCACGCTAACAACGGCAAGTGGTACATCCAAGGTCACACGTTAGGTAAGCAGTGAAGCCAGGATTCACCCTGGACCAGTTCTCCCGACACATTGGCCAATCTCTCAATGAACATCGTGGGGGAAAAGTCACCTTCGAGACATCATTATAAGGATGTCTTCAGTCTCTAGAACTAACGAAAAGATGATGAATATGGCAGCCACGCAACTCCTACATTGACGTTGGCAGTGGAAAGGGGTACAACATCAAAGGATTCTGGTTCAAGGTGGGACCATCAATGCCCGTGTCAAAGCACCTGCTGAGTTTCTCTGTAACGGGAGCAGCATAGTGGAAAACCAAGATTTTGGAGTGAGGGAGGAATGATATATTCTGTAAATATAATATAGCTATGTAATATAAAGATAACATAATAATTGCAAAATAATTTAGTATAAGACTGGACCTCATATTATCCCTAAACGTGTAAAAGTTTGTGTTGCACATGTCACCCCGTTTTGTATCCTAAGATTTAATTTGTAGAGGCCTAGAACTGGTGCGATATGGTCATCTGGTCAACCTACTCTGTCTACTCTGACC